>NW_010190343.1:117355-157543 GCF_000695765.1 Mesitornis unicolor
GGGTCCCCTCCAAGCTGATGGTGAGAGCTGGCCACAGTTCAGCAGTGAGGTGTGTCACAAGTTTCTGTTACACATAATAGTCCTGAAGATCTGCATTTAAAAGAGTTCATAAGATATGAATAAAAAGGCACATAAGAAACTAGAGCGGCTTGATTCTTCCAAAGAGGGATTATCAGTGTGGGGGAAGTGAAAGATGCAGACTTTTGAGAGGTAGGGGTTTCATTCATTCAAGGAACTCTAGCCATAAGATTTTTATTTTTTAGCAAAATTTGGTTGAGATTTGTTTAGCTTTCCATTTACTTTTCAGAGTCACAGAATGATGGAAGTTGGAAGGCACCTCTGGAGTTTGTCTAGTCCAACCCTTCCTGCTCAAAGCAGTCAGCTACAGCAAGTTACTCAGGGCCATGTCCTGTTTGATTTTGAATATATCCAAGGATGAATACTCCATAGCCTCTCTAGGCAGCCTGTTCCAGTGTTCAGTCACCCTTACAGTACAGAAGTATTTTCTTAAGTTTAAGTGGAATTCTTTGTATTTTAATCTGTGCTTTTTTCCTCTTGTCCTTTCCCTGGATACCATGAGAGAAGTCTGGCTCTAGCAGGTATACACCATCTCATCAGGTATTTATACACATTGTCAAGACATCCCTGAATCTTCTCTTCTCCAGGCTGAACAATCTAAGTTCTTTCTTGCTCATATCCGCCAGTTCTCTCAGAACCCGCGGATGGATCTGGTTGGGTCCCATAAGCTTGTGCACCTTCAGGTTCTTTAAATGGTCATATCCTCTTAACAGAAAGTGATCCCCTTTTCTTCT
Organism: Mesitornis unicolor; assembly: GCF_000695765.1. Lineage (NCBI taxonomy): Eukaryota > Metazoa > Chordata > Aves > Mesitornithiformes > Mesitornithidae > Mesitornis > Mesitornis unicolor. Next base: position 118,168 of record NW_010190343.1, read on the forward strand.
TGGCCCAGGATGTAAATTTTGTACTAATAAAGACCTACCTCAGTTATGCCAAAGGATGGAGAGCTTGCAAAGATTAAAACTGAAGGTGAGAGGTCATGTTTTATCCAAAAAAGGTTATATTGAATGGTGATAAAAAGATAACATAGCTGAATATTGAAGAAGGAAGAGAGAGAAATGAAATAAAACATCATAGTATAAATTAAGGTTAATAAAAAGACAAATCTGGGTCCAGGGAGGTGATTATCCCCCTGTTCTCGGCACTGGTGAGGCCGCACCTTGAGTACTGTGTTCAGTTCTGGGCCCCTCACTATAAGAAGGATGTTGAGATTCTGGAGCGTGTTCAGAGAAGAGCCACAAGGATGGTGAGGGGTCTGGAGAACAAGCCTTAAGAGGAGCGGCTGAGGGAACTGGGGTTGTTTAGCCTGGAGAAGAGAAGGCTGAGGGGAGACCTCATCACCACCTACAACTACCTAAAGGGAGGTTGTAGAGAGGTGGGTGCTGGGCTCTTCTCCCAGGTGATGGGGGATAGAACAAGGGGAAACGGCACCAAGCTGTGCCAAGGGAGGTTCAGGTTAGAGATAAGGAGGAAGCTCTTTACTGAGAGGGTCGTCAGAGGCTGGAACAGGCTGCCCAGGGAGGGGGGGGAGTCACCATCCCTGGATGTATTTAAAGAGCGGGTAGACGAGGTGCTTAGGGATATGGTTTAGGGGGTAGACAGGAGCGGTTGGATGTGATGATCTCGGAGGTCTTTTCCAACTGAGCGATTCTGTGATTCTGTGAAATGATAGAGGGTAGAAAGGCTGGAGTCTGCTAGTTAACAGCAGGATGGCTGTGATTCACCAAAGTGACTGTGGAAAAGGCAAACAGAAAGTCTTAAACACAGTGCTTCCAGTGATAAAGAGTATTAATGTCATCACAGAAAGCATTGTTAAAGCCTAGCATTGTTTGGCCTAGCAAACACTGTGCTGTAAGCGTATATGGCTTCTATCAAGGGAGGAAAAACACTAGTGCTATTGAAGCTAGAAGATAATGTTGACATTAAAGCAAATGGGTTTAATCATCCATGAATAAGGCTGGCAATACAATTTACAACATCTGTAAGTATCAGAAAGAGCAGTTAAAGTTCTGGAGCCACCTCTCATTACAAAATGTGGGGAGATAAAAATTTAAATAGCTTAATGATGGAGAGTGCTAAGTTTATAAAGGAATATAATGCAGTAGCCTATGACAGCTCACACTATGTACAAAGAGATTTCTTCTGGTAAACATATTGATAAAATCACAGGAGGTGGAATTCAGTTGCCTAGCCATAGGTATTTTGTGCCTTTTGAGATACCTTAGGGTATCATGACTGGCTTCCAGCTGCCGCTCCTGAAGGATGTAGGTGTCTCAAATCCTGCGTCACGTCTGGTGGGTGTCAGGTGAATGCTTCTGTGGTGTCTCAAATGGCACTGAATGCTTCTGTCTGGGCAATCAGCTGAATCAAGCCCTGAAAGTCAATAGAAGAGAAGTTAGGAAAGTTAAACTCAGCTTTGCTTATCTCTAGTTTGTAGTGGTGAAGTATCAGCACATTATGTTGATATAGCATGCTCTTGCATCAGCTCATTAGCTTTGATATATGTTTAAGGTGTTTTTTTATGAACTCATTAGAAATGAAGGAATTAAAATTATATGAAGCATAGTATGTGAGTTATGTAAAGAAATTTCTGTTGCTGCTGAATACTAAACTATGCTGTAGCGGACAATATAGGAGCAGGCAGCAGAAAACTCTACACAACACAAACATTCTTTCATCACTATCAGGAGTTTATACTGTCCCCTTGCCTTCTACAACTCTTTCTCCAGTAATCAGTGTTCTCACTTTTCAAATTCATGGGTAAACAGTGATGTGTCCAATCTTATTTAGATGTGTCATCTTCCTGAAATACCATGATACATCTTTTGTAATAGTGTTACAGTATAAGCCCATTTTAGATCTTTGGTACCAGTGAATGTTTTTCTTAAATTAATAAAATATAGGATTATGCCAAAGCCTACTGAAATGAATAAAATTAGTTGAATGTTGTATTGATTTAGTGAGATTTAGAATAAACTATTCAAATGAAAATAGGATTAATGAATTTTTAGTGACTGCAACATATATGAAGAAAATTCTCCCAAGAAGAGGTAGAGGTGCCCTTAGAAATGGGACTGGATGATATTCAGTGAAACTCTGGAGTTGATATTAGATAAATTTGGCATGCTATGAAAGCAGACCAGCATTCCATTCAAGTTGTCGTGCTCCCCTTTCAAAAGTAGACTTTTATCTTTTGCCTTCAGAAGGAAAGCATGTGATTTTTGCAACCAGGTGTTTCTGACCATACGCCAATATTATTAATATCAACACATTAAGAATATTATTAGAAGATTATCTGTCATGCATAAGGACCTACATAGCATTTGCGATTTCATATGCTAATGAGCTCTGGGGATAAGTTGAAAGCTGAAGTAGATTCCTATCACTACAATAGCACACAGTGTCCTGCCAGCGTGCTACTGTTTCTCCATTATATGGGGTAAGATATATACCAGACTACCAGCATACCAAGCTGAAAGCATTACCTTTGGCTATGTATTTTATAGGGGAGTCTTTTGAATAGAAGGAACTTGCTTGATACCAGATACGATTTTCTGTGGAAATTATGGAGCTGCAACTCAGGTATCTCAGTTGTAAACTACACCTGGAAAACAAGCAAGCATTTGACTGCATGGAATGACAATGTCTCTTATAGTAGTTCAAGAATGTGTATGAGATACAGGTGATGCACCCTATAATATCAGAGCTTTTGTTTTTGGAAGTGATTTAGTTTCAGTTCTGGGAATGCTTTACTGTTGTTTCTCTTCATTCTCTCTTAGGAGTTTCAGGGATGAGGCCACTGCAGAATTATAGAGTTTATGGCTCTGCTAATTCAGTTCTACACCAGTGATTTAGATATTTAATGCACTTGTGAACTAAAGATACTTTAGATTTTCCATGGCACATCAAGATTCAGATGACATTTTAATTTTGACTCACTTTATAGTGTGGGATTTTCTCTCTTTGAAATCTATTTAATTTCCCTCCTCTTCTCCCTTTGAAATAAACCAGCAAACCACATTGTCTTTAGACTGATTTCCTCTGCAGATGTATTTTTAGATTGACCAGTGTTACCCTCTTATTCCTTAACTTACAGTCTTCTTTGCTTCCTTTCATTCTTGATTTAAATATATTCATAAATAAAAGTTCTCTTGTGCAAAATCCACGGTTCAGTTTAGGCTGAGTAACTATGAAATGTTAAACCATAACGGTAGGAAAAGCCAATTTGGACTGGTATTTTGCCGATAGACAGAATCTACAATAAGATTACATTTAGGCTTAGTAGAAAACAAATCATTGCCTGCATAGATGGGCTTCGATTACAGCAGAGGAGCTGCTTCTTACCCTAATTTTATGGGTTTTATGTAGTAGAGATAAATGAGTATTCCCAAATGGAGTGTAATGTCTTTTGAACTCTCTCTGGAATCTCAAAATCGAAATTACATTGTTCTTCTGGTGTAAATGGGTATAGACAGGTAATGCAAGGCCAGGCTAATTGTATCAAGGAGGCATTTTTATTAATTTGGCATGCTTACAAAATGCTTCTGATCTGGGCGGCAATCAAAGCTCTGAGATTTGAACTAATGTCAAACCCTTAGGACAACTTCTTGGTATTACCACATAGCATGATGCTTGCAGAAAGCTAAAGAAATCTAACAAGTATCATGTGTTCAATGAGTTTGGCATATCTAAAGGATTCTTTTGGTTCCCCAGGAGTAAATTGCAGGGAAGAATTAGACATTCATTTTTACAAATATGAATGGGTAAAATTCTCAGTGCTGATAAAGGATTATATATGGAAGTAAATTTTAAATGTACCTGGTTTTAAATGTTGCAGGGGATATGAGGGATTCCATACATGTGCTTAGAAGTAGGACTGATTATTTTTTAAATATGGTTTTATTAAAAAGATCCGGATTTCTTGAAACAGGACTTTACTTTGTGATCTTCCCTGTTTAAAACCACATCAGCCATAGATACTTTCTCAAACTCAATAGCATGTTATGGATAAGACAAGAGATACCCATGATTTTATGTACCCATGCTAACCTGAATGGTTTGTATTTCTAGTAATGGTGAAGTTTTTATTCCAGGAGTGAATAAGGAGAGGGAGAGAATTTGATAAATAATTGAGTTTGTTCCAAACAAATTGGGTGGCACAAAGTGAGGAATTTACATGAAAGGTGGTGAAGAGGATGGATTTGCCAGAACTAAGGAGTGTAGGAGGAGATGAAAGTGGAGATGTGGCTTTGAAATAAAGCTTTGAAAGAAAGAAGAAGAAACATGGATGTGGGAGATTTGGGGAGACACGCTGAAAGAAAGGAGCTGTAGGAACCCGAGTTTCAAGTGCAACTGAGCTGAAAGGGTTGAGAGTGAGAATGTGTTATGTAAAATGGGAAATAAAGTCAAGTCTTAGAAACAAAGATGAAAATACAGGACACGTCTGAAGATATAGAAAGTGGAGAAGTTTCAGGGTCTGGATACAAGGGCTTCACAAGGGAATATAATGGGAGTTTCAGCAATAAAAAGCTGGTGTCACCACACAGGTAATAAGGAAAGGAAATGCAATATTATTCATATTGGGTCATATTCTCCTTGAGTTAAATGGTTTTTATCAAAGAGAGCCTACCTGTTGAGGTGCACTACAAAGTGATCCTGAGGATTAATGATATCATAAAAATGTAGACATCTGAGGTACAATAGGATCTGTAGAAGACAAACCTTTAGGGTATGGCAGAGGAGATCACCTAAGAGTCTGAGAGAGGTGTATAGCCTGGAGGAAACTGTCTGAGAGAAAATCAAATGAAGAGCTTCAGAATGCAAACTTGAGAAATATCCCTGGTTTTTATCAGTTCTGCCTTTCCTAAAGATTGAGGAGAGACATTTCTTGCACCAAACAGTTGCTACTGTGCTAGTGGACTACAGATACAGGAGCAGAAAAGTTGGTGTTTAGAACAGACAGAATTTCCTCTTGAGAAAAATGGGTGACAGTCTGCACTTTGAATTTTGTTTTTAAAAATCGATTAAATCAATTTACATCTTCCGTTAAGGCCAAAGGCATCCTGGGATGCATCAAGAAGAGATTGGTCACTAGGTCAAGGGAGGTTCTTCCCCTCTGCTCTGTCCTGGTGAGGCCACACCTGGAATACTGTCTCCAATTCTGGGCTCCCCAGTTCAAGGACAAGGAACTACTGGAAAGAGCCCAGTGTAGAGCCATTAAGATGATGAGAGGACTGGAGCATCTCCCATATGAGGAAAGGCTGAGAGAGCTGTGTCTCTCTAGCCTGGAGAAGAGGAGACTGAGGGAGGATCTCATTAATGCTTATAAATATCTAAAGGGTGGGTGTCACGAGGATGGAATCAACGACAGGACAAGGGGCAATGGTCACAAACTGGAACACAGGAGGTTCAACTTAAACATAAGGAAAAACTTCTTTACTGTGAGGGTGACAGAGCACTGGACCAGGCTGCCCAGAGAGGTTGTGAAGTCTCCTTCTCTGCAGACATTCAAAACCCACCTGGATGCATTCCTGTGTGACCTGGTCTAGGTGATCCTGCTCTGGCAGGGGGGGTGGACTAGATGGTACCCAGAGGTCCCTTCCAGCCCTGATCATTCTGTGATTCTGTGATTGAGGCAGAAGCAAGTTGAATCCTAATCTCATTATCAATGCTCTAGGATTTTAGAAAAAAAATTGATTTTCCTTCAACTTTATTTTTATGAATCAGCATCATTTTGAGAAACCTCATATCTAGGCAGACAGGGCTACATTTTCGTTTTCTTTTACAAGATGTGTTTGTTTGTGGTAAGTATGCTCAAATAGACTTTATGTGTAAACCACCTCATTTCAGGAAATTATCTAGCATAAAGTCCACATTTTCTATTCTTCTCTGCATTTTATAAATAAGAGATAATGATTTGTGATTGTGAAAAGAATGTATTGATTTCTTAAATGTAGCTAGAAAGTAAAGGTACTCAAAAGAAGTGTGGGCATTCAGTGTCTTTTGGTTTCTCAATCAATTTTTTTAGCCTCTTGCACAGACTTCATTTACATTGCTGTTTTCTGGCATTAAAAAAAGGAACCAAGAGAAAGCCAGTGACTTTTTGAGGACTTCACCATATTATCTTGTTTCCGTAATTACACTGACTTAATTCAACTGATTTACTCCACTTTGAAACTAAGTAAGCCTTACTCACCCTTATCGCACATATTTATCAGTACAGTTCTGTTTCAAAATGTTATTGGCTGTAGCAATTACAGTCTTTATAATTTATGATATTATAATATAAGCTCTTTTTTGCCTGGAGCTCTATAATTTATTTATGTGTGGTTTTATTTACATAACATGTTTATTACTTATGAAAGACAGTGGCAATACTGAAGAGCAGCAACATGGAATGCATGCACAGCAGAGTGGTTTTAAGGTATGTGCCATTTTCTTTGAGATCATCTTGCCAAACTGGTGGTTCCATGCAGCATCCAGAAATGCTTAATTCCTTTCTTCTAACTCAGTCTATTCCCATTTTGTCAAACCACTACATAAATGGCATCTTTTCAGCATGCTTTCTGTGTGTATATTTAGCATTTTGACTTCTATTGTGACCAACAATCCATTCAGAAATACATATCCAAGAAAACGGGGCCATGTAGAAATTTAAGTTTGATATTGGTGAATAGACTGACTTCCTAAAAATTCCATTTGCTTCTTTATAAACTTTCTAGGACTGTGTAGCATGAAGCTGTAAATCTTGAAAATGGTACCAATGAGCGTCAACTCATTGCTTAATGCCTCCAGATTCATGATTTGATTGTATATTTGTGAGGAACAGTGCACTTTCTTGCTTAATCTTTCTGAGTTATGAGATGCTCAGTGTAGTGTCCAGATTCCATATGCTGTTGGTACTCCATGAAATTTATCTCCTAGTAGCCAATTAGACCAACATTAAGTACTACGGAAGCAAAACTAAGGTGCTGGTCTTAGTTTGAAGAAGTTAGCCGCTATAAATGTGAAAGTCAGTAACTGGATTTAGTAAAATTGCTACAAGAAACCTATCTGGTCTCTGCAGACTTGTAATATAAGACTATGTGTAATGTGAAATTCACGTCAGTCTGCTCCCAGTTTTTAGGAACTGTTCCTAAGTACTATAAGAGTATTTCCGACATATACATGCAGTAGCAGAGAAATCATCAGAAGCACTAAAATGCGTAATGGTTCTCAGGTTGAGCCTCTGCTTATAGTAAGAGTAGTGGGTGGATCTCAGTGCAAGCAAAAGCTTGTCAGTACACAGGATTGTGGCTTCCACGGACACATCATCATAATGAAAATCTTACACTTACTCAGTATCTTAAATTTCAATGGAATAGCAAGAGTTCCCAAAATGTGATCAATAAGCTAGCCTTAAAATATGACATATTGCAATACAACATAGTGTCTTGCTTTTAAAAATGAATGGGATCAATACATTTTGTTTAGATGTCCACAATTGTGGAATTGATTAATCTTTAATTCTGAAAGGTAAGTGAAAGTGCCCGAAACATTTAATATAATAATACATTAAGGCAATCACTATAAACACAATGAACCCTATGCCCTAGAGATGCCAGGAAGGAACGTGTTTTTCATAGGTAATGCTTGTTGCTCTGGACGCAGCATTTCTTCACCAGGTCGTACATCCAGCATGACATATTAATGTCACTGGTTTTCTTTTTGGCATTGCTGATTGCATGGTATTCAAGCATGATTTTTGCTTTGATTCAGCAAGGTGATGTGTCACGGGCTTCTATACTCACGCGTGACTGGCAGATTAAGAACTAAATAATAATTGAAGATCAGAGTGAAAGTGTTGGCATCGTGATTTGGTACTATAACTTGAGGTGGTTCCTTACTTAGACTGTGATGGGTGCATAGGAGGGTTGTGCTAGGAAGTTGATATTGCAAAAAATACCATGCTTGACTTCAGCAGACTGCTTCAGAGGCAGTTTAAGCAACTCCATGCTAATCAATGGAAGAGTTGTATGGTATTTAGCAGGATTTTTTTTTTCCAGTCAGTGTGATCACAGCTGGTAGGAGATCATAGGCCAACTCTGTCACGATCTATCGATGAGTTACCACTATTGAACATGGCCTGTTTCAGGCAGAGTAATGCATTATAGAATATTTTACTCATGCTACTCACACCAGGAAAGGAGATGGTCCCACTTTGCAAACAAACTTGCCTCAGCTGTAAATGTTTATGCATCACTTTCTTCCTGAAGTGAATATTATATATTCAATTATAGGTGGTATGAGATGATTTGCACCACTTCGAAGCAAAGCCAGTTAAAACCTACCAGTTAATGCTGGTAATAAAAAGCTAATACAAAGTAATGTCCCAGCAAAATATGTCTCTAATATAACCTTAGTAATCATTCCACTGCCTTCTGAATAGTATATTTGTTTTGAAAAATGTTATTTCAGGTAAGCCAGAGCAATTTGTGAATTTAGGATGGAATAAATATGTTTTCTTGAAGGCACTATCACAAAAAAAGCATCTTGATTCATTGTGATTACACAGCCATGCCTTATACACTTTACAGTACCCATGCCAAGATCTGAGAGCTTATTTGCTAATTGCAGATGAATATGCTACTTAATTAATTAGGTGCTACACACCCTCAATTGTATGTATCTATCATAATGATTTAATTTATAGTGAAACATTTTGGATAATTTATTGTCCATGGAGAGAGGTAAATCATATTGTTTATTTAAGGCATCTAATTTAGGTGTGATTTAGGACACGAGAAGTTAGAAACTTCACTTTCACTGTTAGGGGAGAGTTTTAGGTACCTCCAGAGAGTGATTCAAAGCTGGTACGTCTGGACACATGAATACACTCTTACTTGTGAGCAGTAGTGAGGTTATTAAAGAGTTTCTTTTATGAAACAGGATGAGTACTAAACACTAGGCGTTCTTATGCGTTGCCAGAGTCTTGGATTCAATTCCTTCTCATCCTAGGCTTTTTGTACGTCCATGGAGGCACCTAAGCTCAACCTCTTTCTCTTTCTGCATCCAGCTCCTATTATTGATGTGACTGCCCTCTGCCCTAGAAGGCGACAGTCATTTTTATCTTGACAATCTGATTCTTGCTTGCTGAAATTTATAATTTGTCATTTTGTACACTTTTTGGGACATTGTATGATTTGCTTATTTTCTCTCTTGTATTGTTATTTGCATCTCATAGGAATAAAATGAATCATCTGTTCTTTAGGAATGGCCATATCTGCAGCATAGAAATTATTTCATATACATATGTGTGTGCATGCAGCTAGGTATAACGTAAATATATAGTATAAGACATTGCAAAGGCAAAGTGATGTATGTAGCATTACTGTTTTTAATACAAGCCTTTTAAGAGTTAGCAATTGATCAGAGAAGAAGACAAGATCTTAACCTTTTTTGTATGAAATGTCTATGATCATAAAGATTTTTAAATTATAATTTTTGCTGAGCTTTGGAGGGGAATCTCACTTCCAAAGTATTCCCTCAAATAAAAGTAAAATCAAACAAACAATAGCTGCATGTAAAGAAAAATACTGTTGTACGTTCTGTTACTGTAAATTTTTAATGTTTATGATGGGCCCTTATGCTGTAGTTGTCAAAATATATTTGCTGCTCAATGACATATAAATAAATAGCAAATCATCAATACATTTAAGAGATCTTAATATTGTTAAAGAATTGATTTACTAAATACATAATTTAATGGTTTTAATTAATAATATGCTGTAGTGTGGAGTTCTGTCACAGTGACCCTAAGGTCAAGACCTGTAGTTTATGGACTATTAATTAGCCATTAAGTCATTCGCTCATCTGACCTGCAAATCTATCAGATTGATGGATAGCAGAGACCTTTATGTTCCTAATAGGTATTCTATTTAACTTTCAAAATATTCAAGCAAAGTTTGATCACTGAGTAAAATGAAGTGAGAAAAGAGCTTAACAATTTTTTTAAGGCTATTTCATCACCTTTCACTTGAAAGCAGATATTAACTTGAAGAATACCATTGCTGTCTTCAATGTTCTCCCAGGACTACTGACTGAACACTGCCACTAGTACCTTAATTTCTTTTCTTTAAAGAAAGGAGATCAAAATGATTTTTACAGATCTTTTGAATGCATAATATCAAGCATAAATTTTAATTGCACTTCATTTACTAAGTGGTGCATTACCTCATCCTTTGGTTTTAACAATGGATTTTCTATAAATCTTCATATGGTTAAACATGATAAACTGCTCAACATATCATGGAACATGGCAGTGCTTATTAGCACTTGAGAAGTTATTGATTGCTTATCTTGATTAATCTTTTATGGGTCTCTGTAGTATTAATTCCACAGAAAAGACTTTGGAAGTTCTGTAACATTAGTCTCCTCATTCATACATTCGTCTTCAATTACATGGATTTCTCTGACTCCTCTTGCTAGATTAATTATAACCTCTTTGTCACCAGATTTTGCTTTCAGTTTATCAAGAATTAGAATTTTAATGAAAAATACATATTTAAAATATTCTAACAAAGAGTGGCATTAATGAGATGAGATGTTTCCTGCAGTTTGGTAGAAGGAGAGAATTCTTAGGTTTTTGGCAAGAGGAGGAGATGCGAGTATCAATTTTAGAGACGCAGCTTATGATGTATGTTTGCCAGATACTCAACTGCTTCATTTCAGATACAGCCTAGGAAGTTTCCTCTCATATTTTAAGTTAATGGCAAAGCTTTTCTATAACAAGTAGCATCAGCTTTATCATAAAGAAGAGGAAGACTGCAGCTTGCTCACCAGGTTTATCTGGGGGATGGCAGGCAAAGACACAAAATCTGCCAGATAAATGCTGAGTGTGTTCTTGAGGGTAGGTTTCCTATGTCCCAGAGAAGTACCTGCTCTACGCAACTATTTTAGACTCTCTTGCCTCTCATTTTAAAAATGAAAATCTTAATATGTTTGCATCTTCTTTCTGGGGCAGAGTGAAAATAGATTCCATGATTCAAATTCCATTTTTTTTTATTTTGAACATTCTTAAAATCAAAGAGCATAACATGCAGAGAAGTCACCTGTAGGCATAAGGACTTCATAAATTGAAGTAATTCTAACAAAAATATCCTTACCACAGATTTGAGAAACTTCTTCAAGCCACAAGATCCGAACAATTAATGTTCCAGTTTCAATTTGATAGAATGTCATTGCTTCATGGTCAGCTATTGATGAATACTTGGGTGCTGTGTGGTTCCACCACCAACCCAGTGCATTCTTCTTCTCAGTCTCTGCTCTCCCTCTACTCTCATTTTGCATTCTCTCTAAATATGCATTTAATAAGCACTGGGATTTGGGGAGGAGGGGAAGAGAAGGCTTTGTAGACACTCAGTGCCCAGCCTGGGCTCTTCTGTGGTGGCATTATAGACTTTGCATTTGCTACCTTTTGTGTAAAGACATCTACACGTTGCATATGTGTATACTGAACCCTTAGTGACTTTGTACATTCATGGAGGAGTTCTAATCTGATGCTGTGAAACAACACCAGGAGGATGTGGAAGTTTCCAGTGATTTAAAGTGGGGTTGATCCTGCTCCAATTCAGAAGAATGGAAAAACTGTCACTGTCTGGAATGGACAGGGGTCAAATTGGTGTCACTGTAGCAGCACTTGTTATGATCTCACTTTCTTACAGATCTAAACCATTGGCAAGAGCAACAGAGCTCTGAAGTAAACAAACAAAACCCCCATAGCAATAGAAAGGCTAGTTTTATTCTGATGTTAACACTATAGTGAAAGAGTAATGAGTCATCTACCTTATTAATAATGGGCAGATTTTCAATGCCATCATATTTTACTGTCATCAATCCCTGTTGCATCTGTAGGAGCTGGAGTGCAACCAAAAGGAGGGGAGGAGTTGAAAAGACCCTTGGTTTCAGAGGTTAGAAGAACAAAAAAAGATATAAAGCAAGTAAGCTCAATTGCTGTTTCTAATTTAGTTGAAATGAAAACATCTTTTGACCTTGAAAAGGCCAATATTTGACCCTGCATTGAGACTTTCCCCTTTTCTGTAACATGCTTTTATATTCAGTGCTAGCCATTGAGAGCTCTGCCCTCTACAGAGATGTGCTGTGAGGGGCTTAACTAATCCTTGAAAAGGGATTCACTTGGAAGGTGTCATAAGAGTGCAAATCATGGGCAGTATTGATGACTGACTGACTAAAGGAATCTCCTGTGTCTGCATTGTATTCCTAAGAATAATTTTTATTATGTGTCAGTTCTGAAAGCTGTTGGATGTTAACTATTGAATATTAATAGAGTTATTACGTAGGCAGAACAAGTCACTCCTTCCAGATACGCTGAACATAGTTGGCATAAAATAAGATTTATACTTGGGCTGTAAACTAAATGGATACATTAACCAAAAGATCCCTATAGGTGAAAAGAAGTGGGCCATGGCTCTAGTGTACCCTGAGGGCCATGGCAGCAGCTGCAAAGCAATTGTTCTTTGTGTCATGCAAAATGTTAATCTTCTCTTGTTTCCACATGGGTCTCCACAGAGGGAGAAAGATTTTTTCGCTAATAGTACTAGGGGGGTTATTCCAGTGATTTTCAAAAGCTAAATAAATAATTTTTCTTATTAAGCTATACTGTCAATGAAAAAAAATTCAGTCTGAAAGAATCCTCAAGTTTGTTTAACTCAATTTAATAAAAGCAGATCAGAGAAATGTCTTTCAAATGCAAGATGGTCATGTTATGTCTTTAAATTAGTCTCAGTATAAAGATTATATGAGAGAGGTTGCATTTTTCAAATTGGCTTTTTGAACATCCTGAGCAAAGTTGAGAAATAGGTAACTAAAGAGAAGAGCTGCAAATATTAGACATGTATGTATGAGCAAATGTGGAATTTGCACAGGGAAAAATTTAGTTTAAAATTTAGTGAGTTGGTTTAAAAATTTACTCTTTATCTCTACAATGTTTGTAGGTAAGAACCTTCAGCATCTATTTTGGCTTACACAAAAATATGCACATGCAACCCCAGTGTGTTTCTTGAAGGTGCTACCCCTGTGCTCAACAAGACTTATATTCACACCCCTTTAACATCTGCATGCTCAGAACATCTGCACCATACACCAGCCATCCTCTATCTTGTGGTATAAGGTCCCCTTAAAATTAATTAGGGAAATCATGTGAAATAGTTTGCAATTTTTGCTGTTTGAGGATCTTTGCAGTTAGATGGTTTTACTATGCTGCACTGTGTTTTTTAATGAAAGATGCTTTTACTTGAAAACAGAAATAATTGTAGAAAAACTTTTTTGCTCAAAAACATGCTATACAACATCAGAAATGAACATGTTAAAAATTAATTTTCACTTACTCTCTCTTCACTTAAAGGGTAACCCATAATTCTCATAATACTCACTTGAACTTAATGTTTTCCTGTCTTCTAATGGACAGTAATTGAGAGGGATCCATCATCTAAATTATACTCTAGTGCAGAGAATCACTTAGAAAAATGGTGCTATAAACTGGAATGTCTATGGTAAAAATCAATCCCTGGAAGCCGGTTAGTTTTAAGGAAAGCTATCACCTATATGCTAGACATATGTACTTTTATTGTGTTTATATTAATTTGCATATGGAGTTTAAGTCCATAATTTTTCTAATATGAAGTAAAATGATGGCTGTCATGCTACAATTCTTTTGTTTCCACATGCTTCCGTAGAAGACTGTGTACCCAGAAGACTGGGTACAGTTTGCAAGATTTTAAGGATATCTTTACAACATTAATTAACAGACACTTTTTGTTTCCTGCACAAGAAGGGTCCAATAAGTCTTTTCTTATTCACATTGGGTCCATAACTTATCATAGGTGACTGCCTTTGACTAAGTGGTGGGAAAATCCAAGGAAACAAAACCTGAGGTAAGAACACTATTGTTCTTCCCTGCTGCACAAGAGGATCTTCTCTGGCTTGAATCCTTCTGTTGCAGCAGAACTTGGTCCCTTTCTGGTGAGATGACCGCAATGACTGTGGGAAAAGCCTGCAGGACATTTGGAGGAAGCCTGTAAGTCATGGGTTGTCAAATGTTTGAGAGTATTTTTTTGGAGAGGGATCATTTTGCACCAGTCCAAGGCTTAGCCATTTCCTCCTGTCTACTACCCAGGGCCTGATACTAGGGATGAATGGATGTCACCCTTACAGCATGCCTTTTCCCCATTTCTAGTTTAATGAAATAAACAGATGAATAGATAGATAGATAGACAGATGGATGGATGGAGGGATGCATGTCCAAAGGACCACTTCCTCAAATCTAGCCTCCAAACGCTCCTTTTCCAGATGGAATAGAATGGAGTGGTTAGGGTTGGAAAAGACCTCTAAGATAAAGTCCAACCATCAAACTAACACCACCATGCTCACTGAACCATGTCCCAGAGCTCCACATATACATATTTTTGAACACTTCCAGGGATGGTGACTCTAGCACTTCCCTGGGCAGCCTGCTCCAATGCTTGACCCCTTTTTCGGTAAAGAAATTTTTCCTAATATCTAATGTAAACCTTTGCTGGCACAACTTGAGGTCATTTCTTCTTGTCCTATTGATAGTTGGGAGAATGAGCCCAACACTTACACCACTACAAGCTCCTTTGAGGTAATTGTAGAGAGCAATAAGGTCTCCATCCAGTCTCCTCTTCCCCAGAATGAACAGCCACTGTTCTCTCAGACACTGGTATCTGGTGCGTTCCTTCCAGCTGTCATCAATGTCCAATAGGTTCATGTCCCAAGTGGCTGAAGCAGAGACAGCAGAAGTTGGTGGGACCTGGGGATATTTGCATGCCAAGGACACGTTCTCCACATACTTTTCGTATGTCTTTGCTTACCATGTACAATCAAATAGGAAGCAGTACTGACTAGGAGCTCGTGACTCCTGCACCATTATTGAGAAAATTTAATACAAGGCAATAATGAGACACAAAATCATATAAACTTGATCAAATATCTGTGCTCCTAAAGTATGTTTTAATGAATGTTGAGCGAAATACTTCTACTTTATTTTCCATGTTTTGTGGCTGGAACTTTGAGATGTGGTGGAAAAAAATTCTCCAAGATAATTTAGGAAATCTGTTGGAGACCCAGGGTTAAATTGCAGTCCTGAATCCCAGTCTAATAATTTAACTGGAAAATATTTATTTCTTCTCTTTATAGTCTCACAAACTCCAAGGGCCAGTAGGACTAGATGGAAAATTCAGCAACATGCACTGGATACCATACTTGAAAATTATTAAGAAATTAATCATGAAAGACAGAAATGAGCCTCCTCTGACCAACTCTGACCTTGAAATATCCTTCTCCCCTGACACATCAGTTTTCATTTTCAATAGTTGTGAAAAGCATCTTTCTCCGAGAAACTGTGGTTATTCCTTTTGCCAGTTTGTAAGCAAAACACAAAGCAATTTTAAAAGCTGTCAGCTACAATGAGTTCTTCGGTTTAAAAAATACCCTTTGTTTTTCCAGGAACTACTAATGGTTTAAAGCACCTCAATAAAAATCCTCTGCACTTCGGGGAAAGGGCTAGTTTTTTATATCTTTATTGTGAAGAAAACCCAAACAGAATTCTGAAAATCCAGTAGCGTTGATCTATGAAGGATTTCCTTCTTCCTTTATAGGAACCTGTACCATAACCTTTTTTTTTTTTTTTAAATTATTCCTCAGATTTAGACAGAGACAGCCTGACAGTGTCTGGTGCTGTTCTTCTCCTTGCTACTTATGTATGCCTCCTCACAGACTATGATATCACATCTCATTAATCAGGCAGCGGGCTGGCTTGAGTGAGATCAGAGTGTGGGCCAATGCCAGTGCTCCTTTCCTCTGATTCATCAGGTGATTTTTTTTTTCTTCTTCCTTAGTGTGGTCGCAGAAGTCTATAAATAGGAACAGTATTCAATATTTTATCCTCAGGCTAATTTTAAAGGTTTCACTGAAATCAGATGTGTAAGATGGGCTGAGCATCTACAGTAAGATTTGTCAAGCAGATAAATTAGGTAGCAATTGCTCAAATACTGTGTAACTAGAGAGGTTTTGTTTAAGGGCATGATAAAGGAGTCTGTGTTAGCTTTTTTAAACAAATGTGAAAAGATATAAGGATTCTTCACTTGCTTTACATCCTCATACAGGGGCTGACCTATTTTTGCTTTGTTTTTTATTAGTGAACTACAGAAGGCAGATCACTAACCAATGTCCAGAGCTGCTACTAGAGTTACCTGGCTATGGAGAGAAAAGCCAAATAGGTCCAAAGTCAGGCAAGATAGTACCCTGAATGGATTAATTAGAAGGCTCTGGGTTTTGTCATTAACGCTACTCACATTACTCACATTATTTCCAAAGTATTGGGGAACACATTCCCAAGGACTACTGTTGGCACTTGAGGAAAATAACTTGTCACTAAAGGAAGGCAAAGAAGTTTTGGCACAAAAACTCTGCTGGTTTAACTTGCATCTTTGTGTCTCCTTGCAAGTGGGGAAAAGAAGCCCGGGAGGTGATTGAGTTCATGCCCCTTTTGCAAAAGCTTGTTGCTTGTATTTGAGTCCATTTTTTTTCTTTTCTCCATGTGGAGAATGCTCATTCGGCCTCTTCCAAGGGTGTTCCAACATGACAGCAGTGCTAGGGCAATCCTGCTATTTTTCAGACAGCCACTTAAATTTTACCTTCCTCTGTGTGACTTCTGAAGAGCTGCAGGAAAGAACAGTCAGTGGTTAAGGACTGAATCGCGGCTGCCTCCTTTGCAAAGCAGAGGCTCTCAAGGCAGATAAGGAGCACAGCAGGAGGAGCAAGAAACAGCCTACAGATGACAACTTGCAACCTGCAGTGTCTGGGATAACACAGAGGAGTACACTGCAGTTTTTTCTCTTTTCCAATATCAGCACGATGTATGCTGGGGAGGTTGTATCATCGCCAGCGCGAGCTAAGATGATACCCTACAATGTGTGGAAAAAAATGCTCATGATTTTGAATTAAAAGACACATTTCCATCTTAGTGAATGCAAAAATCTTTGTTTTCCAGGAATATCTGACTGGTCCAGCCTACTGAGCCTGTACATTCACAGGGAAAACCAGTACTTAATAGCAGTAAGTTTCCAGGTACTGATTCTGACCTCTGAATGAGCTTTTTGTTTTCACTTCAATGACAACTGCATGGCAGTAGCTGAGCTGCAGCTGAGTTGTGCAAGAGAGAACCCAAATGTTACCCTGTGGCACAATGGGTTCATGAATTGTGGATCTGAGGATGAACTGTTGTCAGATTGTGTAGCAATCTAGTTCTCAAAAGAAATCCTCCTTCTTCCTATATCTTGATTACTATGAGGTTTTCTACTTGCTTTTCTGCATGCTATGAGCTTTTTTACTTTCTTTATGTGCGTCCCGTTTCTTTGTTGCAATCCCTTCATAAACCTTCCTTGCCTACCTTTCAGCTTTTTTATTCTTCAAAGAGCTCATTCTTTCCTGCTTCAAAAAATTCAGGCTTTGCATTCAGCCTTTTTCATACCATTCTATGTGGTGTAGTCTATGGTTTCTCCAGTTTACTTTGAAGCCAACCAAGTCCATTTCCCCACATGTCCACGTTTTTATTTTCTCTTCTCTGATACAGAGAATTCTGGTCCAGATCTCTATTCCTTGTGACTTAATCCCTCATTTAATAGGTATTTCTGATGTGCAGCGTTCATGGAATTAGCTCACAAGCCTTAAGAAGAAAACTATAGATGCATGGTGTTGATGTTAGCAGTGTTTATGGTAGCATAAAGAATGATTAAGTAGACTAGGGGGAAAAAAAAAGGTCTTGGCCAGTTCAAGCCTTTGATTATGCATTACGTTACTTCTTCCTTTCACTCCATACTTGGTTTGTATGCAGTTACAGACACTAAGCTCTTTAGACAATCTAATTAAAAATACTTGTACAGCACCATACACCAAATGCCGTGCAGGAGCTATGGTCAGCCTTGCTGACCAGCAGTACCAGTAGCTGTCTGCATGCCTCCTGCATTTGGAGGTTCTGTTCCTTTCCCCACTGCAACAAACTAAGCTGGTCTATGTTTACAATGATTTAAATCAAAGTTGAATTTGGCCCAAATTTTAGTAAAACATTCTTCCTAAAGTATTACAGTGAAGTCAATACTCTTATTGTTTCCTGCTGTGTCTTTATTTGCATGTTAATGGCAGATTATTGTTGTGTTTTCCAGTGTACTTCCCCAGAGACTCTATGCATGTTTTTATTGATTAGTTCCTCTTCATTTAACATTTAAATGGATATTTTCAAATTGGTGCAAAATTATAATAGTGTGTTTGCTCAAGGCATTTAACTGTGGTATTAGCAGAACCATCCAAGTATGCTGATTATGCATGCTGTGTACAAGAGTTTAAGGACTGCAGTGCAGACCTGCAATTAGGTCTGAGTTGCACAAGCAAACGAATCCTGGGCCAAAAGCACCCATATCTCATTTATCTTCCTCAAAGTTAGTGCAGGTGAATTATGAAAGCAGAAAGTACACATTAACATAAGAAGAAAATAAATCTGAATTTGTAGCCTTCAAGAAAATTCTTATTTTTTTCAGTTTATATAAATATAGTATGCTGACATTATACATTTATCTAAGTAATCTCTTTCTGTTGTTGTAAAGTGGGAGTGGAGCTCAGGAGTGGAAGCTTTTAAAAAACTAAGTTTTATTAGGTGAGCATGCATACTTTTACTGCATGCAGCAGTGAAACTGCTGGCTACGTGAACATGCACTGCAATGACTGATTTGCAGCTTTAAGAGAATGGGCTGCAGTCTCATCAACTTACATAAAACTCTGACCTCCTCAGTATCCAAGCAGAAGAAGCATAAAAGCTGAGGTTTCAGCAAGTAACACTTAATTTATTGAATTTTTTTGGGAAACATGTAGGGAGCATTTATGGGATCTACTGGCTTTGCAAATTGACTTTCTTCATTGTTTCTAGAGGGCTGGCAGGAACATTACTGTTTCCTTGTTGTTTCTGCGAGGCCTGAAGATATGCTCATCTTTGCATTGGTCCTTCTGAGTTAATTTTACTTCTAGCCAATGCTTTTAAATAGCCTCGGGTGGTTTGCGTGCCTGCTAGCAGATCCCAGCTGACAGTCCTAACCTGTTGAAAGCACAAGTGACACACCAGAATTTTCGCAACAAACCCAGTTCTTCTGGCTGGGTTCAAGTTCGTTACTTGTGTCAGGCCTTATAGACTCCTGTGGTCTTTTTTTTCCTACAATGTTTGTCTTCCTTTCCCTGCGCTAAGATGCAATAAATACAACTATTCTGCTCAGTTTTACCCAGAAGGTCCTTTGGGGCATAGCAGGGAGGTCTGCTTGAAAAGCACATTGATGCCTGGGAGAAAAGGTGCTGCACCCATTGGTGCTTTTCTTGCCTCACGCTATGTTTTGATATTAATGTTTAAGCAGATTGTATATCTGAAACTAGAAGGTTATGAACAATCCAAATGTCGTGACAGAATAGGCTCTTTATGGCCAATAAGGGTAAAAATATAGCTCACCTGATGTGGAGAAGTTCTGTGGAATTGGTGGAACTTCTACTGGAAAAGTTTTGTACAAAGAAAACCACTTCAGATTTCAAATAAATGGAGTTACTGTATGTTTGCTGAAACTGGCATATTCCTTGCATGTCTATTGCACATCTAACCAGCATTTTAATGCACTGTGGTTATTTCACAGGGTGCATATGTATTTGTCAGGACACTTAAAAGACTGCATCTCAATCGTCCCTTGGTGGCTGTAAGGAAAAGTGTCCAGGCCCTTCCTGGGCTGGGCTGGGCTGTACAGGAACCCACAGCAGGAGGAAGGCGAGGGGTCCCAGCTGCTGATCTGCAGAGCCTGGTGTCAGGGAAGGAGGCAAACACAGAGCTGGAGTCCTTCCTGTGGCACATGTCTGCTGTTCAAGAGGACATTACGGATCTCTTTCCTTTATGCATTATAAAAGAGTCTGTTAAAGTTGGCTTAGAACAAGTGGACCAGGGGTGTAAGATAGCTAAACCCTAGAAAACCAAGGCACTGAAATAGCGCTTCAGCTAGTTATCATGGCACAAAATCACACATTGCTTACAGAACCTGAAATTACATAAGGTTTGGTTAAAGGTAGAGTTTTGCCTTTAGCTCTGCATTTCCGGGCTGTTGCCAGCTTAAAGCAAGCCCTAATGTTATTTTAATGTAGTTTGGTGTGTAGATTGCATCAAAGTAGGTTATGTATTGATTGCTCAAACCTCAAAGCAAGGTAAATCTCTACTGAGAAGTGTCAGAACTTCAGTTAATACACGTATTGATAGGCACAAGATGTCACTATTGTGCTTACTGCAGAGATAACATTTGTGTTGAATTTTTAATGCCCATAATGTTTAGCCTTTCTAGACTACGGCAAGCTAATCAAAGAACTTTCTCTGGTATATAAATCACTGCATACTACTGAAAATTGTAGATAAGATAAATCAAGATTTTCGATCAATTCAGTCTTCAATCATTCTTTCCAGCAGCACAGACAATATAGCCCATGTTGTACTTACAGTTTGATAGCAAGGAGATGTTTAACATCAAGGCTAGAGATTAACCGTGACAAGCTATATGGTGGAGAATGTGAAAGGGTGTTTAGACGGAAATATTAATTTCTAAATTGATGTAGAACTCCATAATTGAGGTCATAAATCAGTACTAAAATCAACTGGATTAAGCTAATACTCTAGGTCAAGATGTTCAAAAATCAGTCCATATTTTCAAAAACTGGAAATTAATGTAGGAAGGTGAATCTGATTTTGTACAATGTATTATATTCTTGAACTTTGGTAGCATTCACCACAACAAAATAAAAGATTTTTTCCTCTTCATTTTCAGAGATTATTTCTCTTTTGAAGACTTATGAAGTGTTTTATTAAAAGATCTTTATCTAATCAATAAAAGAGGTGATTTATTTGTAATGAACACCTTATTGTATGGTTCAGTCTCTTTTGCTGTTTGCAAGTTATCTGCATACAGTTTTTGACCTTCAACATTTCTTCATTGTGTGGAAAGATTTATTTGAATACATTCCAGCCTATGGGCTGTGCTTACCTTGAAATCAGAGTTTATCAGTATCAGCTGTTTATTCTGCATGATTGGTCACCAAGGGCATGTGGGTTCTGGTTTCTGGGGGGTTTGGGTTTTTTTTTTTTTCAGTTTCTGTGCTGAAAACCGCAGAAAGCTTTTAAACTGGAGCTATTTCTGCCTGGGAAATTAGGCCCACAGTGGATAATGAAGTACAGAATAATCATGATACAGTTGAAGTCTTCTCTAGTATCAATAGTGGGAGTGTGTCCAGAATAGACATTTTCAGTGATACCTGGAATGGAAAAGTGTATTTTAAAAAAAATTGCGTTCACAAAGGAGTTTCTTGCACATTTTCCAGTGGAGGGCTGCATTGGTAAGCTGTCCCACGTTTAGGGTCTAACTTATCTCACAGCTGTTTTATTCTCTTGAAGTAGATGGTAATATTTTTTCACCTAAATAAAAATAAATAGGAAACTTCTGCTGGTGTGATCTGCAAAGTGACGTGCTGGGAGTTGTAGTGTTGGCTGGCAAAGCAACTGCATAAAAACCCAAAGGTAGCTATATGTAGTGTTTTCTGAAGTCTAATTGCTTTGGGTTACCCTATGAAAGAATTTTGGCCAAGTAGACTCTATATGAGATAGATGGGACAAAAAAATCATGCATTCAGAGACTTTCAGTCATTCATTTCCTTTCACGTTACAGATGGCTCTCCAAAACTGATGGAGCAAAATGGTTGACTGCCCTGGGTGGACAAGAGGGAAAATGCATTGTGGTTTTGTCATGATTCATTCTGGACAGATTAGAAAATACTCTGCTAATTAGGGGAATTCCAGGCATGTACAGGAAGCATATTTCAATAACCCATGATTATGTTGGGTTTCATGTAAACCTATTTGTTTGGCTGCCAAAGTGTTTTATGGTGTAATGCCAACTGTAATATATTCAGAACACAAGCTAAAAAAATCCCTCCAAACTTTGATGCTTGATGAGTTCATGGGATGGGAACACGAAGACAAAGAACCTTGAAAACCTCAACATGAATAACTAAGGTAAATAGAGAGACTGTTCTTTATTGTGATTAAAAAATAGGGAACTTTTGGACATTACATAGCTATCTAGAAATTCAAAGCTCTTTAAAACAAAAGCATGTACTGTACTATCTTTATTATCTAACTATTACACTACACAATTTATTATGACCTGACTTACTTGCCTCTCCTTTGTGGAGAAAGCATGCCACCATTCCAGCATTATTTTCAGCCTCAGAGAATTACTGGCATCCTTTGAAAATACATTGAAATAGAAGTCACTGGCATGTTAAAGTTTTCAGGAGGTTCCTTAATAGTTTATAGAGGTGGGGCAAATAATATTACAAATTATATTTTTGAGTATATTATATGTACTTAGGAGTATACATCAGAGTTTTGTAACTACCAAAACCTGTAAGTTCATAATCGAAGTGGTAACTGAATCTGTGCCAGAGTATCCAAAGCTCTTACAGAAGAGTGATATTTTGACAAATGGTTGTAGGAAAAAACTAGAAAGGTTAAAAAATAAGAGAAGTAAGACAATAAGCTGCATTATTGCTGGATACTGAAAGAACAACGTGTACATAACCGACCTGCCTGGGACTCCCAGCAGTAGAGCTGGTGTTTCTTAAAACCACAGGTGATGGGGAAGGGCTGGCCAGAGCCCAAGTCCAGGCATCTCTGTTTCAAGCCCTGGGTTTAAAACACTTATAACCAGTCTGGGGCAAAAGCCTAGGTCTGGCTGCGAACACTATAGCTGCCTGCTGAGAACCTTCCAGGTTGGGTGCACCTGGGAGGATGCAGCTTTTCGGAGCTGTGTGCCAGGGGCTGCTCCCATCCGTCTCCAGCGGCTGCGTGGGGAAGCGTGACAGCCCGGAAAACTCAAGAGCGAGGTGCAGAGAGGCAACAGGACCATGGAAAATTGGTAAATTCCCTTGCACTTTGATTTTGGAGGCTGGGACAGAGATGATTGCCAGGTCTGCATGTGTCAGGACTTCTCCTGCTGACCTTTCCCAGGGCCGGCTGAAATAGCTTTGGCCCCGGGATCGGAGCAATCCCCCGCACGAGTCAGCCGGCGTGGCACTCCAGGCGTATGCCAGAAATAAAAGAGTGCAACAGCATCTGCACCCCCGCACTCCCCCTGGGCCCGGCATAATGAGTGTGGCCAGGGAAGGAGGGTGTGGTGTCAGCCAGCTGCCGAATTAATTAATTGAGAGCTGGAAATACATGGAGTGACTCAAGGGCTGCTCTGGGGTGTGTGCTGGGAGATGGATTTGACGCTGACCAGAGCTGAGGAGCCACAGGCTGGGCTGATAGCAGCTGGTGTGCCCTTCTGAGGTGACCTTCTGAGATACTGCTGAGGGCCCGGCTCCCAAAATAGTTTTAATCAGTTGCAAATTTTGGTTGTTGTTAATTGCTTTGCTTATCATCCAAATCTGCAGGGCCGTTTTGTTTTAATGAATCCGTTGTCAAACTGCAGCTAAAACATTAGTCTGATGTCCATTTTTGCTGCCTCTGCCTCGGGTATGGTGTAAAAATGTAAATAGCTATTTCATTTCTCCAGTGAAGGTGCAGCAGGATCTGAGGAGAGCGCGACTGTACAATAAAAGTAATATTGAGACTAAAAGACAGAAGAGAAGTCTGCAGCGCTGTGCCTCCCTCCTGCCTCCATCATAAACTTCTTGTTTAGTCTTAGTGAAATCCTTTGAGCTCTGTATAGCTCCTTCTCGCCACATGTATAAAGGCTGATCTCTGGGATTACAAACCGCAAAGGTATAGTAAGGCATATTCTTCTCATGTCAGGCCATCCAAGAGAAGGTTGCTATGGGAAATGAAAGATCATTTTTATTTTATCATGTCATTCAGCACCTAGTATCGGAAAAATTTCTGCTGCTGCAGTTTTGCTCTGTGAAGAGGTTGAATCTCTGGCATGGGGATGAAACAAATTCCTAGATAGATGCATAATTGCTCCAAGATAGGGCTCACCGTAGTTAGGATGCGTGTTTGTTGTTTTAACCTGGAGGGCTGTGCTGGTTCACCCACACAGCTGAAGGCTGGAGCGGGCTCTCGTGTTGCGTGAGCGAAGTAATTTGCATTGCAACATCTTCAAAGATGGGGAGCAGAGGAGGATGGATGTGGAGATGTGATCTGCTTGTTCTGCTTCTGAATGCTACAAATGTCGTGTTTGCTCTTCCTTTTGAACATGTGGTTTCTGATCTGGTGCAGGTTGGAGGTGATGTGTTAGACTGGCCCTGTTCTGGAGTGAAAGAACCCTCCCTCCACTGGCGCTGCTCCTCCCTGAGGTACTCCTGCTGGGGTGGGAGGAGAGACCCAGGCCTTCAGCTCTGCCCCCTGAAGACATGTGATTCATATCAGAAAGCTCCTAGAAGTGCTCCAAAACTAGGAAGTCACCAGTTCCTGCTGCCCACCTTTTTCCTCTTGTGGAGGGCACCCTCCTTGGATGAAGGCTGGGAAAGTTGCCCATGTACCAGCTTCTCAGCAGCTGCTTCTGTGGGTCAGGCCTCACACACAGTTGATTTGAGCTGAAGCTGAAGCTGATGTCCCGGGGTGTAAACCATGGCACTTGCTCATCTACAGCCACTGTGGTCTGTCCCTGGCAGAGGAGCCCTGTGGGCAGCTCAGACTGTGCCTTGGCCAGTGTCTGAAATTCATAACCTGTGCAGAAATCCCAAGTATATAAAAAAATCTCCCTTATCCAGGGGTGGAGGGAGGAAGAGAGAGGTGATGTGATAACCCAGATAGAGCCAGAAGACAGGCAATGTGAAGCCTTTGTAAATTAGGGCATGAGAACAAATTTAGTACCTCCACTTAGAGAAAAAAAAACAAACCCACTTCTTTTTAGAGAACAAAAGCAGCACTGATCGGAATAGTACAAATTGTGCCAAAGTTGACAAACATGGAAAATTACTCGATCCTTTTGTTTGTTTCTGAACCTTGACAGCATTTCAGTTTCTATGGAAATGCTCTCTTAGGGTTGAAATGCTTCTCTGGTCATCCAAGATGGACTTGGGAGGAGGAGAGGTGACTGATGGGGATTCTGAGACCAAATTCTTCCCTGAGCCACAAGAAGGCTGTGGGTCGGCGCAAAGCTGGAGAAGATCTGTCAGTCTGGTCTGTGATCTGCCCGATGACAGAACCCGTTCTTGGGTGAATGGAGGTGGGCGAGAGGCTCAGGCAACTGTTGCCAAAATTCAAGCCACTGACTCTGAACATCTGGATAGCTGCCAGGAGTGCGCACTGCTGGGGCTCTTGAGTCTGAAGTTGTAGCACTTTACTTCCTAGAACATAGTGCGTGTTTGTCTACCTGCAATAGCTATTTAGATATCATTTATAATCCTGGCACACTCCTCAGCCTGCAGATGAAAAAGGGAATTTTCAGTTCGAGATGGGGTTTGCCACGATGTTGCAATAATTGTTCTTTTCTGTGCATCATTTCTATAAGGCTCTGTCAATCAGACAGTTCAATGTCTTCATTATTCCATAGGCACATGTCACGCTTGAGGGAAGCCCTAGCATGCTCAGTGTTGGGACTTGCCCCGAAACAGCGATAGACGTAGCTTCACTGAGAATCAAGCTTATCTGTACTTCAAGGCTTTTCTAGAATGTCACAGTAACATCTTATGTTCAGAAGCCCTTAATGAACACACCAGACCAAATTCTGCTTCAGAATATGCATGTACACCTTCTAGTGAAGTGGACGGGCACTCTGCCTGTGTCTGAAATAAGGATCTGGCTTGTAGCACAGCTTCAGAGGGTTTCACTGGGTTTCAGTGGACCATCACCTACAACAGAATTTATTTTTAAGCTATTTTCAGTTATTTCTAGTGTTGCAATAGGTCAGCTTCCCTTGTTTTGCTGCTACTTCTTCTGCATACGGGTTTAATAAGGTATAGAAATGGAAATAAAGCAATCCAACCAGATAGTTTATTGTGGTTTCTTTAAGGCAATGTCAAGATATTTTACAAGCTTGCAAAATTACATTTATTACACTCCAATCATCTGGCAGACCATAAACACTCCTGAATATTTCTGTTGGAGGAATGGCAATTTTTTTTAAAACCTAGATAGGGAATATGAGTTTGTTTGAAGAATGAGTGAATTTGCCTCAACATCTTTTCATTTTCCTTTAATTTGGCCTGTTTGGCCTTTAAGAGCTGTGCCTCCGACATCTGTTTTTTCTTTGCTGACACCATTCAGGCAAGTAATCAAGGAGAAGTCTGCCATTGCTTTGTGCTGCACCGAAGTGTGTGTATGTGTGTTTGTGTGTGATTGGAAATTACTACAAACCTTTCCCAAGGAGGAGAATGGTGAGATGTAAGAAAGAGATCATGAAACAGGATTAACAAGGTAACAAATAAAAGAAATTCCCAAGGCAATAAGTCAAAATAATGGAAGTTAAGAAAAGAAAAGAAAAGAAAGCACAAATATAAAAGTTATAGTAAGGAAATATATGTGTATATAAGCAATATTAGACTTAGAGGTGTGATTCCATTTCCTCTCACAAGACCTAAACACAGGACTTTTTGGGACACCATACGTGTGTTGAAAGTGTGACACAGTAATCCTAAGGCAGAAAGTGAGTGTGGAGCACAGCCACCCATTTCTGTGATGCTGCATCCTTCCTGTAACACATTCCTGTTCTGCATCCTTCCTTTAACACTTTTTGCTTCAGAGGATGCCAATCTTTCTCCTACAGCAGAGGATTAGTAATTCTGACCCAGGATCAGTGTCCAAGGTACCTGGGCACCGCTGCAATGTGCCAGTTATTTACTGTCCTTGCAGTTCCTAGGCAAATTCATACACAATTATGCCAAATATCAACAGTCACATATGCTAAGTTGATGGAGAAAGCTAGAGCTACTGCAGCCTTTCATATACTTACATTTGGGAGCAGCCAGTGAAACTAGGAAATAACAAATGAACTCTTTCCTAAAAGGGAACTCATAGTGGAAATGTCAAGACTTCTTAAAGTTTTTCTTAAATTCAGACCTTAACGCTTCAGTATAACTGTGAGCAGGTTTAATGCCACTGTCAGCCTGTGAGCATATGGGTGGAGTGGGTATTTCTTCAAGACTTAGAATAAATTGTGGGTTTTGTATATAGAATGTGCCAGTTCTATATGATATATATGATACGTCTATATAATAGGCAAAAAAAAAAGAAATATAGGGAGAAATCTCAACTCAAAAAGATCCACATGTTTATTATTTTTGACCTTTATAATTTTTGAATGCATCATGCCTATTACTTTGACTTGTTGGAAATACTACTTCTCTCAGGAAGTTTATAAATTCTGCAGTATGTGTATAAAACCTCTGGAGTGGACTAAGGCAGAGGCATTTCGGTTCTCGTTGTCTGGCTGTGTTTGGGGAATACAAGTAGACAATATTCCAGAAAATGCTGTGCCAATCACATGTAATTGGGCTAATGAGGACCCAGTGATGAGAAAGAAATAGTTCCATCAACAGCAGAATTTATAATGTCTAATTTATTTTAATTTTTTATCTTTTAAAGTGAACAGTCCCATATCTCTGCTCGTAAAAGCAAAACGGGAGCTTTTTCTTCACTTTGGCATTTGAAATATCTTCTTTTGGCTTTTCTGCTAATAAAATTGTGCTGTAGCCTTTCTCACAGTGGGAGCCAAAGATCCATTCAAGTACCTGTCTTGAGGTCTTTCTTACCCCCTTTCATAAAGGCATTTATGCACTTTACATTTTGGAAGCTCTGCGCCTCTTTCAGATAAGACTGAAATTTCCCAGCAGCTTTAGTGGTCACGAGGAACTCGATGAACATTGTTTCCTTAATGCACAGGAAAAGGAAAACTGAAACCATGGCAACACAAACTTTTATGAGTTGAAAAAGATGAGGGGAAAAAGTTTTTAAAAATGGTAGAAAAGGTAAAGATGTTTCATATGCTGGGCTTACAACTGAAAATTCTTTTAAGGGGAACAAACATATCTGCAAAAGTGCTGAACAGTATCAATGAATGCCCTAAAATAACAGGTGAATGGAATACATGTTGGAGTCTGTATGTCACACTGCTTTCAGGACTCTGAGCTTGTGCACCCAAATAAAAACTGCCTAAAATCATGTACTCTTTTGGTAACTTTGCTGGACAGTATCCATATTATTATTCATGGTGAAAAGGTGGTGTATCAAACACACTGTTATACTGAAAGAATCTGATGCTTTTTTTGTGATCAGACAGAAAGAGACTGGTGAGCTGTGATTGCAGGCGCTATAGGAGATAGTAGGTCTATATTTTTCATTGGACGGAAAAGACATTTGTTTGGAAGCTTTTATGGAATTAATATTGAGACAAGTCAACACACTCAAGTTCTCAGAAATGTAATTGTAGGAAGTGGAAGTCTGTTTCAAAATACTTGTATCATAATTTAAATACACTGAAAAGCAAGTCAGAGAAACACAGTGCAAATAAAGGACCTGAGCAGGAAAGCTTTCCTCATAAAAATATAATAGAGTTGTTTAGAAATATGATTATCATTAATAGAATTCAGAGATAAAGAGTTATACAACAAACCTAGCACACAAACAAAGCTTAAAAGGTGCCCAGGCTACATAACAGATTAGATAATGTGAGCAAAGAAAGATTTTTGCAAGGTGTTAGCGTATTCCAGTAAAAGACACGAAAAGGAAGAACGGACAAACATTGAAAAAAAACAACCTTCTTCATCCAATCTCACTGACTTGTCCCTGGCTTTGATGGATTTTTGAGAGCGATACGAAGTTTCAGTTACAGGAAGTTTTGTCCCACTGATTTTTCTGTTAGTGTTTCAAATACAACCAGCGCAAGTTCTTGCAAGGACCCTGAGTCTTAAGCCAAGTACTGTTACCAGCTTGACGGCTTAATATTCCCAGGCCTGGGACTTCTGCCAGGAGAACATATGAGTGAAGTGGGGATGAGGATATTTGTTATTCAACCGTGCAGAAAGTATTTCCATCAGAACTTCACAAACTGAAAGCAAAATTGAAAGAAAAGGAGATATTAGGGAGATGGAAAGGATAGCTGAGCAAGTCAAGAGGTTTTTAAGAATTGTTGAGTACAGCATTTTTTTTCAACTTTTCAAGGTCTGTGAGACCTGAATAGACTAGGAAAAATGCATATTTTGTTTTGTCTGTATAACAATCACTCCCTAATATGGGATTCAGCCTGGCCTGTCCGCTCTCAATCTTAGCTGGATAAATTGCAGTTCCAGGGAGCACCATCCAGAAGCCGCTTGCATTGTTGCCCACCACTTTCTGCTGATGTCTGTTACATCCGAGCGTCCTCAGCTTTCCTTCCTGGTTATCCTTGCTCACGGGAGGCTCACCTAGGGAGTCTCTGGAAGTTTTAGCAACTATATAAAATAGTCACGTGAGGAGATGGGGGTGATGCTTCTATATAGGGTAAAGAAATTATCAAGGAAGTATGGTTTGGCTCCATGAATATACACTAGCCCTACTTTCCTCAGTTTGAAGGTTAAAAGCAGCAGGGCAAAATACAAGTATTCACTCAGGCTTTTTAAATACATCTGGAGTGGGGAAGAAGGCTGTTTTCCTATCTACTGTGCTTTTTTTCTGCCGTCTCATTCTGGTTAATTGGGTAACTCTTGTTTCTTTGAAAGCACTTTGATTCACCGTATGAACACTGGAACTATAATAAAATCAGGCTGTTTAAGAGTGTGTCTGGAAAAGGTGATAAACAGGCCGTTCTCTGCTCTGTGGTTCGTTACATCCATGGATTGTAGTGAGTTCCCAAGCACTGCTGGAGGCCAGCTGAATACACTGGTGTTATGGGATGTTGATTATTCATTTTTTTCTTAGTTTATTAAACTAAAGGCATTTTGCAATGTGCAATGAATAAGTAGAGAAATACAGTCATGTGCCAGAAAGGACTGGTCTTTCTCCTTGCATCATCTTCAGGTGCCCTCCCAGCACAGGCAGCTTGAAGTGGGAAAGCAAGAAGAGTGAATCTGTGATCAGAAGAGTTTTATTGTGCTCAGGGCATCAAACCAAGTGACATTTGCTGTTAAGTTTGTAAGAAAAATGAGAAATGGAGACCAGTGCCTGAAAGTTCACTTACATTGAATTGTTATCCTGTGTAAGTGGTAGGAGGAGTGATGGAGTGATGCAGGTAAAGGGCAGTGAGATTGTTTTGAATCATGGCTGTGTTTGGACAAGGTGATGTGTGTTATGTTCTGCCCTCAGTACTAAATAACTTAGGGATGCTGTGCCAGTGAAACTGGAAATAATAGCTGTTAGTGGAGATGAAAGCATGAAAAAGATATGGACAAGACATTTTGATGGTTTATTTCACTTCAACTCTGCTTCCAATTTTCCAGTCCTAGGTTTTTAACCGTTTGGAAATCAGGCCTTGGTAAAACACAGGGGTTGTTCTTTAACCTAATAGTATCAGATTAAAAAAGTATGTTAATTTATTAGGAAAAAAAAAAAGTGAAGGGAAGGGAAGGGTCAAAAGACAAGGCACTGTACAAGGAATAGCATTAAAGTGGTCAACCTGTGTCAGAGCTGCAGGGCTGGCAAGGGCTGGGCCATGGGCTTTTCACCAGACTGCAAGGACCAGCGTGGGGGGTGGGAAGAAGCGTGTCCCTGGGCAGAATAGGTGTAATGCCTCTTTGGGCAGCATGTAAAAGCAGTGTAAACCTATGTGGACTGGTAACATGGAGCCAAATCTCAGGGTGAGCTGTTGTGTGCTGTATGTCTAACACTGTCAGGGCCCTTTCAAAATCCCAACCTTCGTGTCTAAATTAACAAACATTTCATTCACATTTTGCTATTTAGATGAAAAGTACAGAGTGGACTTGGTTATTTGATACTAATTATTTAGCAGGTATAAAAGCATATTCAAGTCCCTAATCTCCTCTCTGAGCAGGCAGGCATGCTCATGTTCAAATAGTTGCATAACTTGCCCATCTCCAGTTGACAAACCCTTCTGACTTTGTTTTCAGATCTAATGCAACCCCACTCCCAGACAAGCTGTGTGCATAGCTGGCCTGTAGTTGATCCTGCTGTTAACCTCATCTGCTTTTCTCTCTTTTTCCTGCAGTGTGTTGCCTACTTTCTGTACATGTTCAGAATACCAGGTGTTGAGGAAAGGGCTGCTCCAGCAGCCAGTTTCATTTGTACTGTGCCTGGCATTTTGGGTGGCCGGGAAGATGTTCAGGGCTTTTGGTAAAATAAGCGACTGGAAAAATTCAGGACTAAGGTTTGTACTGACTTGGGATGTAAGAGAACTTCACTAGATCTCTCTTTGCCTCTGCCTGTTTGTCTTTCCATACATCTGTATGTATCTATATACATCTGTTTGTGTTTGTGTGTGTATATGTCTGAATAGTCAATATATGGAACCAGGACTCTATAGCAGAGATCCTGAATACAGTGAGGTGAGCACCGTTTGCTGTTGATATGAATTGTGAAAGGTTTCTCGTTGTCAGGTCTTTTTCTTGACTCTTCATATCTTCCATTCACTGAAAACTGACCCAAGTCAGCGGAAGCACAGAGGATTCAAATACAAATAAAACCTGGGCTGAGCCTGATACTGGGAATTTTTGCTGAATTAGGCATAAATTAGATGTTATCTCCCAGCCAGCTACAGTGATACTGAAAGCAGATACTTCAAACTGCTTGCAGTGTGTGAGAGCATCTAATCTTCTTTCATACAATTTAAAAACCAACCCAGGGACAGGGCTGTAGTTTCAAGTTGTAGATGGAAGAGATATTTGTCCATATTTGTCTGGGTGCTGAGGAGGTCAAGGAAATAAAGCAATCTTCTTTCAGCTCCATGCATTATTATGACAAACAATAGCCTGCTGGCACAAAACAAGTTTTAATTGATTGTTGTTATTGATTTTACAGGAAGCAAAGCAGAAGAAATACAACTTGATTTTTGTAAGCCAGGGTGACCTGAAAACTACAAAGGAGAAAAAAGAGAATATAATGCCCAGTTCCATGAGTTTGCAGCTAAGCACTCCATAAAAGCCCTCTCTATTAATTCTCTATTTATGTATTTTGACTGTATTGATTTTCTCTTTATATAATCTCCATCTGAAAGTTTTATTCAGATTGTCCATCTTGTGCTGTCACTGGGCAGATCAGTCTCATTCCCTATGACCAGTAATTTAAATACGTCTCTTCCACCTCTCCCTTTCTACCTGCCTCAAACGCACATGGGGAAGAAAACGTTGCACATAAAAGTTCTAGGCTAGTTGGTACCATGACTCACTCCTTTCTTCTGATCATCACTTTCTGAAGTGCTTTCTGTTGAGGCTGAACCTGGGATATGGGATTTATTTATTTTTTCTCTCACTGCCTCACCAGCGCCCAGCTGGAGCAGAGGTCCTGGGCTGGGAATGACCATGGGGTGCCTGAATAATCAAAGCAATCCAGTTAATTGACCCAGGTGAGCTGGCTGGTGTTCAGTGGGGGGACCTTAGCTGTAGTTAGCCTTTCTCCTGGTCAGGAAGCAGGGAGATGGTGCCAGCTTCATGGGATGCTGCTCAGATTCGCTCTTTTCCTGATCCACACTTGGGCACAAATTAGGAGGCAAAGTGGGTTACGAGAGAAGCATTTATTTGTGACAGACAAAATTTTTGCAAATGCTGGGTTGAAAGAAGAATTTTCTCAGCATTCAATCTTACACATTAATTTTATGGATTTTGAGGCAGATGTGTGACAAGAGGAAGATGTTGATGGGAATAGCAGTGCTTGGCATTTTTACAAGAGGAGCCAGTGATTCTTTGAATTTTGGGTAGGCTCTAATTGTATATATGGAATTAATTAAGTCACATGAATAACGTCATTCCACAAGGCTTTAAAATGATTAACAACACCAAAAATGTTATCATGGATTTTACTCTGATCATTATTATACTAATTTATGATATTATTAATAGTATTAGTAGAATTAATAATACTATTAATAATATTATCAGCTTATCCAGTATCTGTCCTCAGGGACTGTGTAAAGTGCTTTCCAAATGCAGAACACGAAGATGGCTACAGCCACAAAGATCTGAACATTAGAGTGTAAGTTGCTCTCTTTTCTTTCTCCCTTCTTACATGTAATTTTTATTTTAATGTGACTTGGAATATTTATACAAGAGTAGCAAAGAAAAAACGTATTGTTTAAAGTTGCATTCTGGTGTTTATTCCCTAACTTAAATTTGCAAAATTTTATTCTTGGCAGCAATGGCTAAAAGCTTCCTCTCTTCCAAAAATAATGATGAAACAGTATGACTATAGGAGCTGGGCTGTGAAGGAAAACATTAAGTTGCTAGCAGATCCCATTTTAAACTAAATGTTTAGTTATTTACAAATTATTGGTTTTAAGGCAATGAAGAATGATAAATTATTATCCACATCCCAAAATGAGAAGTGCGGCACTGCTTTATTCAGACAGAGCCCTGATATTTCTGTCCATAGCAGCTTGGCAACAACAGTCTTCCCAGAATGATATAAAAGGAAAAAAAAAAAGTTTCTTTTTGCTTTTGCAGCACCCACCCAACTTTCCCACCAAGTGATCTGTTGTTAATGTGCAGGAAATCCCAATGAATGCACATCATTTGGTGAAAGAATGACAGCAGACACCACAGCTATCCTTAGCAAGCATCCACCTGCTCCCGTGGTGTCTTTTTAAAGCAAGTTCAGCTTACCTCTTCTCCTCTTAGTTTTCCTTTGCTTAATTGCAGGTGATGATTCCAAAGAAGCCTTCACCTGTTTGAGTGTGCTTTCATCTTTCTAGACAAAGCAGGCTTGGGCTTGGTGCTTGATCTGTGGCATAGTTAGGGCCTTTGCTATTAAAGGCGTTGGGATCACCCTGAGGCTTTTAAGGTTTTAGGGTTAAATTGATGAGCGTGTATAAAATGTAAGCTTTGTTGTTTGGCAGAGTTTTTCAGCATTTGTTATTCTTTTTTTTTGTTAAGAAACCACGGGACTGTACTACATTCCTCAACTGCCTCTTGCCTATTAAACAGCGCTGTCAAACAGAGACCTCTTCGCCTTGCATAAAACTTGTGATTCGTTAGATTGTCTTTAATCCTCAACAGCTATCTGACTTGGCTGAGATGCCCAGCTATGGCTGTGCACCAGATCAGGATATCTGTTTCTCTATCCATTTGGTTTGTGTTGTGCTTACTGGATAATAAGTGTTTGGTATAACTGTATCGCTGGGAGATACATCAGCTCCTGACCACAGAGCCTGCACTTTGACTCCTGCCCTTTCTCAGTTATGGCTACCAGCATTTAGAAATTCAGAGCTGTTCCACGGAAAAACCGTATCAAAAGCCAAACAGTTCCCAAATACCCTTTTTTTAATTCGCTTTTTTAAAAGTAGGGAATAAACTGACCAAAGCCCCAGTGGAAGCCAATGCCCTGACCTTCATTATTGGTGAAGATTTTTAAGGAGTGCAGCCCATTAGTGCTAAAAATGAGTTGCTGCTACAGAAATTATGGGCCTGGATTTCTGGCTGAGACCTCAACACCTGGCTGCATCTGCTGTGAAACCATTTCCCTCACCCAGCAAGTCCTGGTGATGGAACTCCTTTCCCTATTAAGGAAATTCCTGTCCTCTTGGAGAGGGAACAAGTAGTGGCTTTAGTGAAAGTGATTTCAGCACAATTCTCAAAGTTGTAACTGAGATCAAAAGCTGGATCTTATGGTGTTTTCTATTTTTTTTTCTACTTCCTTACCCATTTGTATATGTTGCATGGGGGAATTTACCTATTTTCTTAGATGAGGTTTGAGATAAAGTTTCCTCTGGCAATTCCCAAAGGTTTTAGATACCTTGCATAGTGAAACGTGGGTAACATGCCCATCCCAAACTTTCTCCCATATCTTCACATGCAATTTATACACATCAAGGCCCAGGAAAGCTTTTATGAAACATAGTTGGACAGGCAAGGTGCTGCAGCTTAATGCCTTCCTGTCCTTCATCCACAGCAAATATGAAGTAAACTGGGACAATAAGCTACTATGTGTATTTGCTTTCATGGTGGTAGTTTAAAAGAATATCTGTTATTTAATACTAATACAATATTTTTATGTTAAAAAACATACTTACACATATATGTGTGTGTATATATATATACGAATGTATATATCATACATATGACAGTTATCATGTCTTAGCTGATTGGTGGCAACTTGTAAAACTTCACTAACCCAGTTGCAAATTTGGTTCATTCCAACAGTAAAGGCAGGACTGTGAGTGGTGTCCACATATTCACTTAAAAGGGAGAACATTTTTTTTCAACAGGGAATAAAATAGAAATCAGTGAAGATCTAAGTGCGAGAAGGGACAATGTATTAGCTCTGCTGCTGATAATGCTAGAGGTGTTGTCTGGCTTTGACATTTGTTTGTTGTGTCTTGGAGGTAGCGTGCAGCCACCAGGTTAGGGGCAGATGCAACATCTCAGGAGGAAGGCACAAGTCCCTCTTCTCTAAGCAGCCCCAGAGATTCTGGCCAGCAGGATCCTGCTCGGTCACACCAATTGCTTCCAGACATGGTCACTAGGGTAGAGATCCTCTCTGTGCTAACTTCACAACTGCTTCTTACCAAATATGTAAACTTGAGACCTAGATAGGAGGGCCAGACTTCGAATTACTTTGCTTTTTATGTTAGACATTGGCACATATTCATATTATGCTATTGTCTCCTGAAACAGTCTTCTGCTTCTAAAGGCTATAGGTTTATAGACTGTGATTCATCTCTTAACTTTTGCTTTGCCAAGTGAAACCCTTTGGGCTTCCTAATTCTTTTTGTGTAAGGCAGATTTCTGATCCCTTTGATTATTTTTATAGGTCTGCTCTGAACCTTCTCCAGTTGTGAGTGTGGACTATAGAATTGGATTCAGCATTTCAGAATGCTCTTTCTCAATGCCATGTTCAAAGGCACATTTTCCTGTAATGTTTCCAAGCCCCCTTACCTACAGCATGAAAAAGGAGAGTCAAAAAACTATATGTCTAAATCTTTTTTGGAGTTAATGTTTTCTGTGATACTGTCCTTAATCGTCCATATACACATGGGCATTTAGATGGAGGTGTCAATACTTGAATTTGACTGACCAACTTTAGCACCCAGAAGTGCAGAATTAATGGAGCCTGTAGGCTTCATTGACCACATTGTTCAAATCTCCACTGACTAAGCTGAGAGCTGAGACAAAAAGTTTACAGGTAGGCACCAGCATACAGGTAGCTGAATTTGTAGCTGAGCCTCTCTCGGGGTGGTATGTAAAGGTATGCTTGGCAAAATTGTTGAATATGCATATAAATATATGTAAAATTAGTAAATTCTTTAAATTAAAAAACATTAAATGACATTAAAAGTATACTTTTAAATAATTACAAACTCCTCCTAATTAAGACTACTGGCTGTAAATTTTTGCCTCTCCTACAAACAAGTTGGAAAGTTCCATGTTTTCCTGACCTTCCTTGACAAAATTATCTGGAGTCAAGTTCTCCTCATCCAAACTTTCACCCTTCATCTGACTTCAAAGGTGATGAATGAGTTGCTAAGCAGGGCAGAATACAGGCTTGTTATTCCTGTAATACGTTCTATATGCCATTAATATCCTTTTTCTTATCTAACTCTTCCAATAGTGAACTAAATTTTAAGTGTTTTATGAAGTGGGCTCATAATTAGGTTTTTTTACATTTAAAACTTGGGAAGGGTATTTTCCCCTTCCCTTCTGTTTATATTTACATTTTCAGGTAGTACATATACAGCCTAATCATATCACTTTGAAAGTGATATAGAAAGTTGTGCTCTCTTACTCAATCAGATTTAATCAGTTTGGATGGATTCCAAGTACTAAACATTAATCTCACTTAAACCAAACTCCTGATAGTTCATCTAGCCTGAGTATTCATGTCAAAGACATAAAACAATCTCCTTTAATGCCCACAGTACTTTTAAAATTGAGCTTTCACCATCTGTTAATAAAACCTGCTTTGTACTGCTGGTTGTGTTCTGTGGAATGTGTCAGGGGTGAGTTTCTCTTTCCCTCCAATTCTTAAAGGCCTTCTTTTTTTCAAAAGCATATGAAAATTATGCAATATAGTAACAAGGAATTAGTCACACCTTGGCAGAATCTCCATTACCTTGGCTCACATCAAAGGGAAGGAGAGAAGTGTGGTCCTTACAAGCTTATAGCATTCCTTTGCCTTGGAGTCCCACTCTGCGATGACAACTAAATTGGACACTGATGCTTACTTATTTTTCAACGTGTGGGTGTAAAGCACATTGACCTTGCAGTTGACTCCTTTAGAGTACCTTTCATCATGGGCCCCAGCCCACAGTGTGATGCAGAGCTCTCTGTTGACTTTTTAGGAGTCCCTGGGGAGGATTATTTGGAGGCAGAGCTGCTGAGCTGAAGTCCCCCTTTGATGCCCTCTGTATTTCAGCGTCTCACATTATTAATCTTGGAAATGGTACTGTAGTGCTTCCCTGTCAAACTGTTACGGAAATCATGCTCAAAATAAACTGTGCCTTCAGATGACGTTTTCAGCCCTGTAAGGTCATGATTTACAAGAACAGGGGAGTGAACTACAAATTAGAAAGGGTAAGAGTAAGAATCCGTGTTTCTCTGGGGCATGCTTTTCGGAGCACACTGCTGGCTTCACTGGCTGCTGCTGCTGTCAGGAGCGAGCTAGGTATATCTGATTCCAGCTTTGCTTGGGAAAGCAGGTGAGGTGTGTGCATTAGATGGTTTTAAAAGTCATGGCTAGGCTTGTTTTCTATGATTCTGCACAAAAGTAAATGAAAAATAGAAGGGTTTTTTTGATTTGAGAAAAAAGGGATGGATTTGAAGGATGGATCAAGTTTCATTCTTGATGAGCAAGAGACTTGATTGTCAACATACTTGAGCTATGACACCGGGGTCTAAGCAATCGATAGGCATCCAGGTACACATTTATTCTTCACAAAAATGAGGCTCTTGGCACTGGCATATTTTGGAAAAGTTTTGCTTCTAGGGAAATAGTTGCTTTACCTTCTGACTTTCCCAAGGGAAAAAGTATTTTAGAGCAGTCTCAGAGGTTTTGATGGACAAGTACAGGAAAAATGTGAACTGTCAAAAAACTGCCACACTCAATGCTTCCCTGGTGTCAAGCCTTCCTTTCCCAGAAACCTGCTTCCATGGTTCATGGTGAAATGGTCCCATAGCATCCTACCTCGACATGAATGCCAGCCTTAAGGTACTAGCTGTCAACCAAGATATGAGCACTGCATGCTGTCCTCTTGTTAGTGTAGTACTTAATTTATTGTCTGCTTTAAGAATAAAGTTGCAAAATCTCCAGTAAAGCATTATGGCCTGCATCCCTGCAGGTTGTGAAAGTCTCCACCTTCATAATGGGACATCCATCCCTGAGACTTGTTTTCAAGGCAAACTATTGGTCAAACAAAGACAAAAATACCCACCTGAAAAGTGGGTAAAGCCATGTGCGCTCTTACCCTCATCTCTCACTTCACAAGTCTCTTTCTGTTCTCCAAGACCTGGAGGAAGCTCCTGATGGGAAAGCTGATGGTGCTGTTGAGCCAACTTTTCTTCAGGCTTGCTCTTGAGATGAGGCATGTGCTTAGCTGGGTTAAAAAAGCTTTTATTCAACTCAGCTCCATTCTTCCTTGAGACCTTCTAGTGTGCAGGAAGCCAAAAGAAGGGTCAATTCTGTTCTCTTTATGTTGGCTAGTACACGAAAGGCTGGGAAGCTTTTTTCAAGTTACTATGGCAGAATTCAGCTGAGATGATGGCGATGACAGTGATGGTGATTTTATGAGTAACTTGAACATGGATTTCACTTGACGGTTGTGTTAAATAACAAAATACACCCTGGAATTCAATTTTTATTTGATTGCACAATAGCTGATTTCTTCAGCTACTTTTTCAGCTTCCTCTTCACACTTATGTTTTTGCTTGTAAGTTTTTTGTCTGTATATAATGAGTCTTTGTGTCTTCTGATTCCTTATCTTATGTGGGTGGTAGAAAAATCGCTCTAGTGCTCCAGTATTTGTGGTTGTGGTGTGAGGGGCAGGTGGTTTCACGCAGAGCTGTGCAAAATGTCTGTAGTAAATAAAAAAAGAAGGGGAAACCTCTTTC
>NW_010190343.1:157574-166852 GCF_000695765.1 Mesitornis unicolor
ACACCTGGAACCTTTGGTGGGACACAGCAAAAGAGCTGGTTTCAGGGATGGAGAGGCCCTTTGCCAATCTTTGCAGCTTTGGAGCTGGTTTGGGGTTTTGTTGTGCTTCACAGGCCAGCACATCCTGGAATTCCAGCTGCCTCCTGCACTGCCTGAGGGTCCCACTCTTTCTTTCTCCTTTTGGGCTCCGGGCATCCTTTTCTTCCACCCCTCCCAAGACTCACGCATGGAACAGGTCAAGACTAGCTCTTTGGGTCTTGTGTTCAAACACAAGATGCAGCATAAGTCTACACTACCTGACATACTCTTCAGAAGTGTCAGTTGTGGAGCTCCTTGCATAATAAGCATGCTGAGCTTTTCTTCCAGGCACAGAAGTGGATCCTGGACGTTTGTCAGCTGGAAAAAAAAGAGATATTGTCTAGATACTCTGTTGGATATTGTTCACAACTAGCTGGAGAACAGATCAGGAATAATACATTCAAATCAGATACTGTGTAGGATTTGGTGTTGCCACCTAAGGACACTAGGAATTTCAGTCAAATTTACTGAAGCAAATGTCTCAGGAAATATTTCATCCATTTGTTAATGGTCGGCTCCAGGACTTGGCCATTAGGATGCTCACGCCAAAGATTTTGTAAGGTTTGAAATTTGCCTTTTATGGACTTAACAGTTTTCTCTGGAACTTCGTGCTAATGCCTTCTGGGACTACCATGCCATCCCACAACCTGCCATGTCTCTTCCTCAACCACCTGTGTCCACTGGCACTGCATCGAGCAGGTGGTTCTGGCAATATTTCTTCTGTCCTAGTATGCAAGCTCCATACCTAGGTTGCACTAGGTGGTTTTCTTCAAATCATGTGACAAGTCTTGTATCAGATTTTGTAATGGGACAGCAAACCCACTCATTCATACAGCACAGATTCCTCCAGCCACCTCCGCTCTGCTGTCTTTGAGAGCAGGACATCATCACCACTTTGCTCCCCATAGCTATGGGTACTGGGTCACAAACCAGCACATCTGACATGCAAGGTTAAAGAGCAGGAGGAAAGACTATAGCATACGGCAGTATGAAACCTAGGCCTAGCTAGGGTGGAGCACAAGGCCTGCCTGGTGAGCTGGATACTCAGTGCTTGAGATTTGACAAGTCTAAGGGTACTTACTTTGATACTAGGTCTTGGATCTTGAAAAAGGTCACAATTTGTGTCAATACCCTCCTATATACGGACAGAGCTTTGAGCAACCTGGTCTAGTGGGAGATGTCCCTGCCCATGGCAGGGGGGTTGGACTGGATGATCTTTAAGTTCCTTTCCAACCCAAATCATTCTGTGATTCTATGATTCTATATATGCACTAAGGCATGCAACATTTGCTAAAACTACTTAAATCCTTGCTTTTATGGTTGTATATGTGAACCTTAATATAATTTTTTCCATTACATGCTTAATGTGTACAGAGTTTATTTATTTAAGTGATTATATTTTTAAACCAGACAGCTGATATTTCTCATGCAACAAGGCAGGGGTAGGACTGTGCAGCAGTAAACTGTACTGTTACACTTGGATGGTACAACATCAAGCTGACAGAGGGGTGAGATTTTTGCTTCTGGACTTCAGAAGGTCAAAATCAGTGTGGGAACTTTTCCCAGTGGTAGCAGCTGCAAATGTCAGAAAGAATTGCATTTCCAGCAGCTTCCCAGAACACATTTTCACAGTCAGAACCATTTATTTCTTGTGTACTGTTGGAAAAACATAATCAAAGAAACCTGGATATCAGTTTGAGGTAATTTTTGAAGTGAAGGCAGAGGCACACAAGTAAGGGACTGCAAGGAAAATTTTCATTTCAGTTATATTTGCTGTGTGGATAAAAAGAACACCCAAAACAGGCACTGATCAAATACACACTTATTTAAAAATAGAAGACTGGAAATTTTGAAATGCCTGTGTGGCATTTGTAATAATGCCACAGTCCTAAATACAATTATTAATAACATAAATATTTGTCTATGGCAATGTCAAATTTAATTTGCTGTAAACAGTGTAAGTTAAGTGTATAATAATATGGCACATATATTCCATAGCACACAATACACAAGTTTGTATCCATTTGATAAACTGCTTAAACTGCTGATGCACTGTATTTATTATGTATCTTTGAGAAGTTCATGGACAGTCTATCCCAGACACTTGACTGGAGACCTCTGAATAATTTCAGGTGCTTTTAAATGAAAAAAACAGTGATCATGACCAAGTGTGAATAATAACTTGAAATCTCAAAAGAGATCAAACAGAGTTATAAACGATAGCTGTAGTGAGATCTTTCAGTACCTGCAAGGTTCCACTCCTGTGATCTGTCTGGGTACCCCTGCTCCCCACTGGGGCTCATGCCACCCAGCAAAGATCTGCAACATTAGCAACTAGATTGTAGCTGGTGACACAATACAGAATAGAAGGCTTAAGGCAGCACTGGGGATTTTTTTTTCTCATATTTTGTTTTAGAGACACCTTAACTGGTATTTTCTCTGCTGACCTGTCGGAGCACCTCAGGAGTGCAGATGTGTGCTTATCTGAGCAATAACACAGCCAGCTGCCTTCAAAGGGAAGGGTGGGTAAGTGCCTATCTCAGCAAGAAGTAAGGGGTGGAGAAAAAGTAAATTCACAAATATGGCTTATTTTTTCCATGACTAGCACTCATTGTTTCCTGTTAAAAAGGACAGAAGGGGAGAATGTGACTCTCCTGGTATTTTACTGGGGAAGTAAAATTTTGATAGAAGTAGTTGGCAAAAGTCAGCACTGGTAATGCCACCACCTTCTCTTTCACTAGTAGTTTACCTCTTTAATTTTTTTCTTTCTTTTTACTTACAGTGAAGCAACTTGGACAAGTTCAATTACCACAGATTTTCTTCAGGGTGTGACAGAGTAGTGGAAGGATTTGGTGGCTTGTGTTTGTAAACTCTCAGGTTCCTTTGGAGCAGGAGCTTTCCATGTCCCCAGTAGAAGACCCAGGTGAGTTTAAGATGTCTCATGCAAACACTTGACAAATCACACGAATCCTTCTCCAGCTTCCACAAGAGTTTTCTCACGGTCTGGTGAAGCTCTGTATCCCAGGGAGGGTAGTTGTCTCCTGAAGCCCACCAACTACAACATTCGCACAGATACTAAAACCTCTCCT
This sequence comes from Mesitornis unicolor, assembly GCF_000695765.1. Classification (NCBI taxonomy): domain Eukaryota; kingdom Metazoa; phylum Chordata; class Aves; order Mesitornithiformes; family Mesitornithidae; genus Mesitornis; species Mesitornis unicolor. Next base: position 160,742 of record NW_010190343.1, read on the forward strand.
TTTAATTTAACTGCACATGATTGATACAAATCAACCATGGATGCTGCCTGAAGATTAAAACCTACATAATAACTATTAAAGAATAGACCGGTCCTAATTTTCCAAAGTGTCATTTTGCAATCTTAGACTCACACAAACTTCATCAAAGTAACATCTTTAGTGAAACAAAATGTTCTATTTTATGTCAAATACCATTATCTCACTGGCATCACATTTCATTATCTTTTAGTTCATTCATACATTCATCAAGATTTGTACTTAAAAAGACTTTACTGCCCATCTCATCTGATCCAAGACCTCTGAAAACATGGTTATAGGACCAGCTTAAGAACCCAGAGTAGTAGTGAATGGTGCATTTTGACTGAAATATCATCATGGATGTTTTAGATTAAATAAAGGATCTCTGGATCTTCTGAGGTGCATTATCTGCTTGGTACATAGGTGACATTTTGGTATCATTAAAAAGAATTAACCCTAGGAAACAGAAGGAATCAGAAAATACTGGCAAATAACATGCTGCAAACATGACAGAGATTTTTCCAAGACAAAAATAACTGTTAGATGAACTCCTATTAACTTTGAATATTTCTTTAGATTTCTTGCTATAGATTACATATGGTGATAATAGTGTTTTAGTAACTTTCCACTATGCCTGCTTAAGCCTCCCATTCCTTGGAGCTATGTTAACCATATGAAATCTACATAGATTTGATTTTCCTGTCTTGGTTGTGCCACTGGTTTCCCATGTATGCAGTGAGTTTGAAAAGATGTTGGTCTGAACCCCTCTTTTCCCTTTTGTTACTCAGCTATCACTGTCCACATGAGGTCAGAGGCAGCAGAGAAGCAGACCTCTTGGTTCTAATTGTCTTTTCCTACACTGTAAAATATGGATAGAACAGGCTGTCCACCTGGGGATGCTGGGAGCATTAAACACCAGCTGGGAACGTGCCCTAACATGCTACAACTTGTACAAAGGTTGCTAAGTGACTTTAAAACCATTGCACAGAGGAGAACCGTATAGCCTCAAAACAGCAGAACCTGACTTAGTTTCTAGTAATTCATTAAAATGACTCTACAATTCTTTTGATGTCCTGTACTAGTCTGGTCACATTCCTTTCTGTTTTATAGCACGGTAATAACAACGTTCTTGTAAACAGTCATATAAACTCTAACCTTCATATTGCTCTCTTTCGATCATCTGAAAGCATTTTCACATTGGGATTTGGCTTTCTTACCCCCATAAAGCATAACCCACCCAAATAACCCACACCATCAAAGGAGCAGGAGGAGAAAATAGGGATATGAATGTTGATTTCTGCTGGGTCACTTGCTTAGGGCAGCCACACCAACCTGCAAAGGCAGAAATCTTTTGCAATCATTACCTTTATAAATTCATTTATCAGAGCTATTGGAGTTTCCATTCTCTTTCAGAGGAAACTCTTCTGTGGACAGACAGACTCTAGCTTAGTGTCTACCCTTCCATGATTGGCAGCCTGCACTCTCCCCATTGGTATCAATATGTTGTCATCCCCTGCTTGTGCAGATCTATGACCCAGGGTAATAACTTCGGGGAGCCTGAAGTCTGTATTTTGTGGCTGACAATGGACAATGACAGTAACAGTGAAGGCCTAGGAGGGAGAAAATGAAGCCACTCTGTTTTAGCCATGCTAAAACATCAGATAAGAGAAAGACGGCTGAGTTGAGCTGCAGAAGCGTGTGCTGTGTGTGCTGTGAGGAGGACAGGCAGCAGTTTCCAGATGTCTCTGGCCAAAGGCTTGGCACTTAAGCATTTGCTTAAACAAAAGGGCCAAGGATAAGGAACTGCACCCTTTGCAAACAACACGGCACATGGACATGCACTCACATGCAAAGAATTTACATCGGCTGAACAGTTTCCAGGCAGTCAGTAAATATGACTTATGCCTTCTCTTCCTCCATCAATAGTTCAAACAATCTAGGAGCAAAACCAGGTACAGTGATTTTCCTGACACTGTGAAAAACAAGGATAGATTTCACACATCTTAACATTTCCTCGGTTTGCTTGCTTTCTTTTATTTCCCTCTGTTTCTTTCTTTAAATTTTATATTTTTTTAAAAATATATTATCCTTTGGACTGTCCAGTTGGAGCAAAGAAACAAGGTAATGTGCTGTGAACCTATCACAGAGCATAAAAAGAAGCTGTAAATCCTCAACGAACTGCCAACAATCTCTAAATAAGGAACGTGTTACATAGCCTATCTGTTGGTGGTACATTTATAGTAGTTGCAACCTGCTGGAGAATTATTTGCAAGAAGAAGAAAAAAGTAACTAGATTTGACAGATAAATTTTTCACAGTGTTACCTTTTGTTTATAGACCTTCTCTCCTTTTAGTGTACCCTAGAGCAAATCTCTGCCTTTTCAAAGGGCCACGCCATTGTTCAACTGAAACATTATTATTTCTTCTCTCAAGTTTGATTAAATTACTTGGCACTCAGACAGAAGTTGATAATAATACAAACACAGTGATCAAGGTGGCAGATGTGCCGTTATTCTCTTAATGACAAATAGCTAATTCTTCAAACTGTGGCTATGCAGTTTTAAAGTGATACAGGGGCTAGGTGGGTAACATTATATGCAGTTTTACGTACGTTAGTTGAAATGGGATTGAGAATTTACTGGGGAATGGTAAAACAATTGCTTTCCTTAGAAAATATAGTCTGGATGATGGTTTGTGGATTATACATGTGTAGAAATTGTGGGGATTAGGGCCGGAGAGGCAAGTGAAGTTTTAATGCAGTTGACAGCGCCTGTGCAGCTATGGGGGCTCAGCTGCCTTGCAGGAACTTGCTCCTACATATGAGCCTTAGGATAAAAGATGTATTTTTAAAATGTGCTAGCTAAAATGTTTTAATTAACACCTGTTAAGGCCCTGGAATAAGCACCACAAGGTATTTTCTGTTACATCAACTGATGGAAAAGTGGCTTAATTAGGTCAAGGAGTCAAGGGAAACGTTTGGACACCCTGGTCCTCTAAAAGGACCTAGTGGTGGAAAAGGGACTCCTGCACCCTGCCTGGGGAGATTAAAGTAGCCATGGTTTGAGTGAGGATCAGAAACCAGGGATTTTAAATATATTAGCTCAAATGCTTTAGCTAATAAGTTTTAAAATAAATCTTTTCTAGACTATGTAAGCCCTGAGGGAAGAGCAAAGAGATTAAGGTAAAAATAGAAAGCATGAAGTGTCTAATAATGAGCCACACCTGTTTAGTGAAGTTTCCCTATCTCTGGTCTGGTTGATACCCCATTTTTCTGTCAGGAGGATGAGCAGGTTACCATGAGGGAGCCACATGAGAGTGGTGAAGATCCTGAGGGCAGCCACTGAGTTGTCTGCAGAAGCTGTTTCCTTCTTATTTACCACATTACTGGAGGAGTTTTGGTTGTTTCATGTGTAGATAAAAATAAGGACTTTTTAAGAAGATATAAAAATGATTTAATAATTTAATAATTTAATTACTTAGAAACAAGTGGTTTTTATTTACTACAATGGATCCCAATCTTGGTGGCCTCTAGGCTTTATTGCACTGTAAATATTATTACTCATAATAAAAACCAACCAAATGCTTTTCCCCAAAACTCCAGGCTTTCCTCTTCAGCTGCTGATGTTGGTTCAAACTGGAAGAGGAAGCAGATAAAAACACCAGAGAAGACCTCTGAGATTTCTGATGTTATTTAACAGAACCCAAAGTCCACATGACCTCCAGAGAAGTACAGGTTAACACCCCATAATCTGCCATTCTTCACCAATCAGTCTTTTTTTTCTATCATGAGAGATGTCACAATATGTGTTGATGTCTGACTTTGCCCATGGCTGTACTTTACATTGCTATGGGGCAGCCCATATGTAGGACATACCTGCTACATCATCAAGTAACTCGTAATGTTACTCCTATGTCTTTAATTTGGAGCTGTAGTTTTTTTAATTATAGACAGGAATCTGTCATTCCTTCCTGAAGAATATTTACATCCTTTAAAAAAGATATTAAAGATTAGGCCAGACTAGGGGAAACTCAGTTTTGAGACATGAGAATTTGTGTTATTTATGTAAAACCAGATGTTCTTTTTCCTCTCTTCATGGCCAATTATTTAGCTAGTACAAACCTATGTGTCTCCCTTACTCCCAGAGGAGCTACAGGAACTTGGGCATCGAGTGCCTAGGGTGATGTCCTGGTTTTACTGAAGTCAGCAGGAGTTTTGCCACTGGTGTCTCCTCCTTAGAGTTTACCCCATGTCCTTTTCAGAGCAGGCAGTAATCCTGATGAAACTGTAGGACAAATACAGTCATAGTATAAACAGAGATATAAATTATATTTGGGGTTAAGAAGCACTGATGAATATATATTAGGTAGCTTACGTAAAATAGGAAAGTTGCCACAGAGAGACCTTTTTCCTTATACCTTCTTATACCCTTTTCTGTGTCTCTTTCTCTTACAAACTAGCTATTCAGTTCTATTAATGTGAAGGGTAAGGAAGCATTTATTCACTCATGTTGGTTTTTAACAGTTTATTGCAATATACTTCATAGCCTCATTTCGTCTGTCTGTCTGACCAAGATGGAGACGTAGGCTCTGTCAACAGATTATTGGAATAGACCTGAATTTGGTTGTGTCATTGCAGTAATAAGGCTTAGTCCTTCATTTATAAATGAATTTACTTACATTTACGTTATTGGCTCTCATAAGAGCCCTATTGAGAGGAAAATATTGTATTTTCCAGAACATTGTTCTGATACATTTAAATCTCATATAGTACAATTAGAAAACAAATGAGACAAGTCAAAAGTAAAGAAGAGAAGGAATCAGGAAACATATACAAATTATTTTTACGCTCCTGTTTTCATATTAGATGGCCATCTGATGATGGTTAACAGTGAGACGACAGTTTGGGCTGGGTTTCATCATCAGCAAGGCTGAGCTGATGACTTACCAGGAGAGATGATTTCCCACCACCTTCCTCCACTTAAAAATCCCTTCTACCCTTTTCCCTCCCTCCCTCCCTTTCCCAGCTGCAAAGTCACATTCTTTTAACTCTAATGTTGATATAGTTGGATTCTGCTATAAAACAGTTAAAACGCATTAATCCAGCAGAAGTATTTTTTTGTTTTCTCGTGGTTTATTTTCTCCTGGGGTAGTGAGTGGAACTGCCTCAAGACGGTCAATGACACTGCAAGCACATCAGAGTGAATGACAGCAGTGAGGGAGGATGAGGAACTGACTGAGGAAAAGAAGGAACGTCTCTGTTTTGGTGGCAATGAGCTGTCAGACAGGCTCATCCTGTGTCATTAAATTGTAGTTTGAATATAAAAATTCATATCTGCTGAAAAGGTCACTCCTGATTCCTTCTTCCTCCTGGACTCCTGACAGATTTCTACTAGTCTGGTGAGAAGAAATGGCTCATCAAACATGCTCATGACACAATGCATTGGAGGGAAAAGGAGGAGGAGGTCCCCTTTGGTGGCAACACATTCCACCAGGTCAGAAAGTACATCTAATTCCACCCTAAATGTCTTGCAGTTAGGAAATCTGTGGCAGAATTGAAATCTGTCCTCTCTCTTGTAAGAGCAAGAAAATTGCTGTACCTCCAAAATCTCAGGATCTTGCTTCTACTGGTTCAGCCAGGACAGGGATGGTTCCCCACAAATATAGGATAATCTGCTTTGTCCAGCATCTTGGCTCATCCTACTTTCTATAAACCAGAGAGCATTTTAAACTTGAAAAGCATAGTATTAGTCTTTTCCTAATTTGTCAGTAAAAATTGCTGTTCTGAAATATTCTGACCCCAGAACTGTCTGAAAGTTCAGTGAATTTTACTAAATTCTCTGCCTCAGGGCTGTCCTTTGGCAGTGAGTTCTACAGGCAGAGTAGGTGAAAAAATCTTTCCTTCTTATCAGTTTTGAATTTTCCATGTCTTAATTTTACCGAATACTCTCTATTGCTTAGGGTTTGTGGTAGCGAGAACAAATTTTCCCAGCTCATGCATTAAAACCGAACCATGAGACCTGCGCTCCTGCCACTGCTCCTCTTTCTGGGTGATGTTGGGCAGTGTCATAAATCAAGGATCCTGAATGTGATCCTG
>NW_010190343.1:166880-178560 GCF_000695765.1 Mesitornis unicolor
TCCTGCTGTCATTTCAGGAACTCAGATTACCTGTTTGCCTCCATATAGCTATTGCAAAAGGAGATAATGATACTTGTCTAACTGACAAGGGTATTGTGGGATGATTTATCTTACTAAAGGGAGCGAAGTGCCTAGTGCAACTGCTGCTTTGTAGAAAAGAAACAAGTATTTTTTTTTTTTTTTAGAACTTCGATGTCCTTCCCCGTGGCAGCCTATGCTCTGTGTGTGCACCAGATGGCACTGCATTGCAGGTTCAATTATGGAACTACCTTTTAATTTGTATAATAGGCACAATTGATAGCCATTCTTTCCTATTTCCACAAGAATAATGTAAAAATAATCTGGAAAAAAATATAGAACTGTTTTATATTGTATTTTACAGTATTTTATTTGATTTATTTTTAAAGAAAGACTTAATGCATCACCCTTCCCTCAATTGACAGAAGGTCTTCAAAAGCCACCGAGACAACATCAGCCACCATTTCTGACCATGGCAATTAAGAGCTACTATGCCATAAATTGCAATTTGACTAGCTGTTTTCTTGACTATAACTACACAATATACATAATACATGAATCTAATAATAAACTCAGTACTTACATAGTTCATTTGGGATAATCAAAGTGCACTTTCCCAGAGGTATTAATAAGATTTATAATTATTTACATATTGTCTCCAGGGAAGAATGGGAGCTGTTAAACAATTTCCTCAAATAGAAACAGTACAGGAGAGAAGAAAGAACTCCACTTTCTTTAGCCTCAATCTCTTACATGCCTTCATGGCTTCCAATATTCCCATTTCTAGTTTATATTTGAAATGATAAGAAGAAATGGAATGCTTCAAGGGGAAGTGACTGTTTATCCACATTGCAATTTTCATAGTCCTGCCTTAAAACTCAATTTATCTTTATTGCTCACATAGAGTTGATATATCGCCTTGCACAGTAAATAGGCAAGGTGGACTTTGTGGTAAAATTTAAACTTACTTTAACATTTTCTTGGGTTATAAAAATATTCCTCCCTATGGCACCTTATTTAGAGATTAACACACATCCTTTCCACACATTTTCAATGCCACAGTTCATGAATGCCTGCTTTTTATGTCTCTCCTTTCAGTGCTGAATCTGAGGAATCATCAAAGGAATGAAGCATATATATTGTATTTTTTTCAATGTGTGTATGTTTTGCAGACCCTGTTACCTTATTTGAGACATCACAGAGAATATATAAAAAGATCCAGAATATTGGCATGCACAAGTTGTGAGGCTGTGTCATTGCATGGAGCTTCACGGTGGCCTGTGAAGCTATATGGGAAGAGTGAAACGTGTATCTGGAGACAAGAGCTGGCTCCTGGGATCATCATTTTTCCTCTCCCTTAGTCTGGCAGGATGAAGATCTGGGAAGAGGGCATGGGAATTTAAATAAAAAGTGATCCCTATGCTGTAGGAAGGGAAAAATGTCATGACTTGGTCCCTCCAAGTCTGGCTCTGAAGGTTACAGGTGAGAACAAGGCTGCATCTGGCCTCCTGTCTGTACAGAGATGACACAGAATAAGCAATAACCTGTCTGAAAATACAGCTGCCAGTGGGAACAGATGGGAATTTGGTCTTTCTCTACTGTTTTCTGAAGATTTGCTGGTGTCACCAGGTTTGTTGCTGTAATTGAAGTTTCATTGAAGCTGGATGTTGCAGGAGCCAGTCCTGGGCTTTACAGTGTGCGAATGCTCCTCTGAAAAGCAAAGGCTTCAGAACAAATGTCTGGGACTTGTTTAGGATGGGAACTAAAGCACAGGGGCAGAAACCCCCTTTGTGCAAGCTCCTTTGCATGAAAAGGTGAGTTGAAGCCAAGACACCCTCATTCCCTTCACACAGACTATCCTGACTCTGTGTCTAGGTAAGCACTTATTCCTTCCCACGTGGCTGAAGGGGTGACTGAAGTTTGGGAACAGCTGAGCTCTCTGGACCCTGGTTGCATTAGTCAATATTTGGTCCCTCAGGTAGAGTTAAGAGGGGTTGTCCTGTCATGGTGGCTGGTGTGTGCCACTGCACTGCTCAGCCCTCAAGGCATGGAGTGATGCGAAGATGGGAAATACTGACTCAGAGGGTGTTTTGCAGTCCTGAAGGTTGATTGTCAGTGCTAAAGAACAAACTGCCTTGTAATTTCTCTGCATCTGCTCCTCTGGTTTTTTTTTCAAGGTGAGGTTTTATGCCCCAGCTCATTTTACAGGTCTGTCCTTACTTCTAATGAAGCTAAAGGTAAAACTTCTACTAAGAGAAGCCTGTCCTCCATTTAGAAGCAGCCAAGGATGGATGGAAGCTCCAATTACAACCATGATGTTGTTTGCTATGAAATAGAAAAATAATTTTAAAAAGGCGAGATGAACTCTCTAGCTAAGGCACCTGTCCTTTCAAATTTGTTCTTCAATCAATTAAAAAAAATTGAAATGTTGTTCCTTTTTCTAAACACCTCATATAACAACAAAACCCACAAACATTCATAAGTATGGCAATTCAAGCACTGCTTTTGCAGAGTTTATTTAAGAGTCTCCAAAATAAACCTGAAGGTCATCACACTTAGACCAGAGACACTTAGGATAAAATAAAAACACAGCCACAGTAGTTATAGTCTGGAAGTGCCTGGGGTACAATAAAGTGCAGTCACAAGTAAATTATGTCTTGGACTAAAGTAGATACATACTATTAATTGGATGTAGGCCCTTTAACCTTTTTGCAGGAAGCAAACTTGAGATCTAATAATTTTTGTAACGATGAGCTTTCTCTACTTCCAGTAATATTTCTGGGCTTTGAAAGGATCCTGACTTTCCATTCAGATTGTTTTGATGAGATCGTCTCTAATATTTCAACCATACCAAGTGAGCAGAGGTAACAGAGCATAAAGGAGGGTGCTTTTTGCAAAGGATAGAAATACCCTTCTGGTAGTATCAGTGCTCCACTTCTGATCCATTTAAAGTACTTATTGCTAGACATTTTCATGGCTGTGATGAATTGTGGCAGAAGGGAGTGTTAGCTAATGATTCAAGTGCCTCTACTTAAAAAAAGAAGTAACCTATTGGGAAGAAGGCATAAAGGCAACGGTGTTTATACCATACAGAAAACTGATTAAAATTTCATTTCTCTGTTGACTTCACCATCTTTCATTGCCATTAAATGTGTGCAAAATAAGGCCCTAAATTAAGCATTGCCCTTTTAAAATACAGGATGATATAATCACACTCTAACAAATGTCTCCTTTTTAGCAAACTGTTTTAATTTTAACTCCAAACTAGTGCTGACTTCCCTCAGAAAAGCAGAAACCCTCATTCAAGTTGACAAACTGACATCTACAGATTAAAAAGTAGTGGGTGGTTTTATGTGCCTTGCTTTTTTTGTGATTGATTTGTCTCAAAGGATCCAGGACCTCAAAGTCTGGTTCCTCCAAGGGTGGACCAAGACATCAGGAATGGACTTCATTAACCCTATCTCTTGCTCTGAATAGTTTTGGAGGAACCTAAAGTGCCCCTGATGTGTGGTTTTCAGCTGTCTAAAGTTATGGGAGATGGCATCCCCTCATTAATATCAAACTATCAATAATCTAATCTGTCTTGCTGGAGTTGTTCAGAAGGTGGTAATGGTGAGCAAAGTAGGAACAAGCAGCTAAGGAGCTAGTAACAGCTTAAGTTGTCACCACCAGTGAAGGTCTGGCCACGGTCAAAGAGGGTTAAGGTACATCTTACAACCTAATAACTGAAGTGGGCTAAGGGAATATGCATACTTAATATGTACATATTATCTAAAGAGCCAAGATTTAACAGCCACAGGCCATAAAAACTGAAATCCTTTAAGGTCTGGCAGCAGGCGGGGAGACCAACACACACTCACTAGTGGCCTGGATAAACATTTGCTATTAATTTCCTCTTATTGCAGATGCAGTTTCATCTTAACAGCTGAAGTTTTATGAAGGATCAGATTTTGTTTCCTTGTAAAGAGAATTAGAGAAATGCTTAAAAGCCTAAACAAATCTGAGTACTGAAGGGTGACGACATCTAACAGGTCTGTAAAGAACCACTAGTGCTAGGCACAGACACTAATGCTCTGCATATCGGAAAGGAATTAAAACTGATAGCACATGAAATATAACTAAATATTCTTGAAGGTTAGGGCAGATGCTATGCAATCACTCAGTCTTTTAGTAGCTGTCAATGGTTGTTTGTAAGTGAGGTCAACATGATGTTTATTGTATGGTTGAGTGCTTTATTTGAAGTAAAGATGTATGATATTTGAATGAAGATATTAATGATGTGACAAAAAATCCTGAAAAAATACTGCTTTCAATGGGAGCTACATTTGAAGTCGTGTACTAACAAGCTAGATGCCAAAAATAGATACAAGGAACACATTATTACAGATATTTGCTGCAAAAATATAAAACAGGAAAAGCAATAAATCTGTTAATCTACTCAAATTTTAAAACCTGTATTTGGATATGAAGTTATAATTCTAATTATTATAGCTACTGATTTTCTTAATCAAATCAAAACTTTATTTTTGCAGTTTTACGGGTTCTTCCTAAGTACAGATGACGTTAACTTATCAAAAGTTGATTTCCATTTATCTTAAATCTCATTCCTCAGGTGTCCTATGTGACAGCCCAAGCTCCACTATTAGAAAGAATAATAAAGGAAAAGTTTTAACTACGATTTCTAGTTGATGGCTAGAAACAAAGAATCTCTTTTTTGTACTGTAATTAATGCTGATCATTCTAATGATAAATTTCAGTGACTTTTAAATTAATTTCTCTAAATTATGGTTGCAGATAATACACACAGACAAATGAAAAGCCAAACATCAGCCTTCATCAAAAGTATATTACCTAATCTGTGAAGTCAAGCCACAAAAGTCAATGAATAGCAGAGTTAAGGTTACCTCTGCAGTCCTAATTTGGTTACTTTGGGTGTAATGAATGGGCCATAATTCTTAATTATAGATCCACATTTTGGTCCCCCTGCTGCTGCCCTTCCTCCTTCAGTACACGGATTGGCCCACGCTCCTTTAATGAGTAAGTAGTATTTAATTTTTTTTTTGCTATACATTGTGTGACCTCAAGTCTTCTCTTCCTCCCTCCTGCCAGTTCCTGTTCTGAATTCAACATTATTCTTTTTCTCTAGGCTTTCCTTCAGCTTTCATCTCACTGCTGTCTGGGAGTTTCACAAAAAATAATAGATTTATTTTCACAGCAGCCCAACAGATGAGATATGGCATTAACTTTGCTCCACAGGTGGGGCATGGTGGCAGATCAGAAACGTTTGCTGAATTTGAGTGCAAAGTTTCAGCTAGAGCTTGACTTTGTGCAGCATGAAGCCGTATTTTATGTGATAGTTGGCTATGAGTGCTCAGCACTTCTTCAGCTCAGAGGCCCCACAGTATCTAGTCAGAGAGACAGAAAATGAAGCTGTGCAATTTATAACTGTGAGAGAAAAAGCTGGTTTATAGTGCTTGCCTATCTTTGCATAGGAGCTGAGCAGCAGAAATACAACTAGCTCTCAAGGACAATGGTGAAACCATCCTCTCTCTTCTGGTAAACCGTAGAAGATTTAGTGAGAGAAGCTGAGAGCTGTGACCGTTTCCTGTTACCTTTCCCGCTGCAATACCTGCAGTCCAGGTCATACCTGGGAAATGGCCATGCTGCAGTGAGTCTCTTATTATTGTGCATGAATCCTCGTTTTTTGCTATTAGAAGGCTTCTAGATTTTCAAGTCCATATCCTATGGGTAGCAGTCTCCCTTTGTAATATCCTTGAATCTATTATTACTGCCATCCATTTTGTGCCTGGTAGGAGGGAGAAGTATATGATCATGCTATTAAAGATAATGCCTATGCAAAAAGGGATTGAATCAAGGCTGGAGAGGCAATTTGACTCTGGCACTTCCTCGCATCTGATTGCAACTGCAAGGTTCTTTTAGCAGTTTGAGCTGTGTAATTTTCCATATTTATGAAAAAAACCACATGTAGACTGCAAAAACAGGCATTTCATTATGTAGGATCACAGTGACTCCCAGGAGAGCCAGTGGAGCTGGAGTCTGTGTTGGCCACTCAGAGCTCTGTTACTTCAATTAATAGAGTAGCAACATTAATAATCACTGGTTACCAGTGTCCTGCTGAGAACTCTAAGAGTCTTGTTTCCTGTGAGACAGTTAGTGGATCTTGCAGGCATTTCAAGGCAGCAGTGGATGAGCAAAGCTTCAAAACTGTGTTTTCCACTCCAAGTTCAGGAGGGCAGTTTGACGTTGTCTTATTTTTCTAGATACAACTACTTTTACTATGCCTATCCAAAAAAGACTAGGACAGGAATGCTTAACTACTCTTAAGCTCTTTGTCCAGCCACATCCAGTTTCCTTCACATTTCTCTATTGCTGGGGAGGCCCCAGTCCTCTTGCTGTGTCATCTTTAGTACTCCTTCAGATCTTCATAGTTTTGATAATCTTTCCCAGTGATAATTCAAGGTCCCCTTTCTCACAGGCTCTCCACGCTGTGCTGCCTCCTACACAACAGGCATTAAGTGCTAGTGTCTCCATGTTCTCCATCTCTCCAAACAAACATCAGGCTGCCCTTAGGTTTCCGGTCTGTTCCTCAGTTTAGTTTTCTTCACTGGCCCCTATCTTCTCCCTGTTCCTCCCCCATTTCCAACTTAGAGACCTATTTCCATCATCTCCACCAAGGAGGTTGAAAGCATGGGTAACTCTGTCCTCTTGCATCTTGAGTACTCCAAAATGACTGAAAATATCTTGTGGTTACTCAGAGTAGCAATACAATGTTAGAACTCTTCAGCTCCCACCTGAAATATTAGCATTGTGCATGTACCTTCAAGGAATGACTGAGGTCTAAGAAGTGTCCACTGTCTGTGTGTGACTTGCAGTTTTCTAATGGTTGCAATAGTTCCTTGGTGTAGATTTGTACAAAAGTTATAAAAGTTGTGTTTCAAGGACAAGCCACATCTTAATGCCAAAATTCAAGTATCTGTGGCAATGTGCGCTTGCAGCCCAGAAGGCCAACCACATCCTGGGCTGCATCAGAAGAAATGTGACCAGTAGGGCGAGGGAGGTGATTCTGCCCCTCTACTCTGCTCTTGTGAGACCCCAGCTGGAGTACTGAGTCCAGTTCTGGGGCCCCCAACACAAGGACATTGAGCTGTTCGAGTGGGTCCAGAGGAGAGCCATGAAGATGATCAGAGGGTTGGAGCACCTCCCCTATGAGGACCGGCTGAAAGAGTTGGGGCTGTTCAGCCTGGAGAAGAGGCTTTGGGGGGACCTTATTGCAGCCTTCCAGTTCCTGAAAGGGTCTTATAGGAAAGCTGGGGAAGGACTTTTTACAAAGGCAGGTAGTGATAGAACGAGGGGGGATGGTTTTAATCTGGAAGAGGGTAGATTTAGACCAGATATTAGGAAGAAATTCTTTATTGTGAGGATGGTGAGACACTGGCACAGGTTGCCCAGGGAAGTTGTGGATGCCCCCTCCCTGGAAGTGTTCAAGGCCAGGTTGAACAGGGCTTTGGGGAACCTGGGCTGGTGGAAGGTGTCCTTGCCCATGGCAGGATGTTGGACTGGGTGAGCTTTAAGGTCCCTTCCAATCCAAACCATTCTATGATTCTATGATCCTTTCCAAAACATGCAGGCATAAAAGTTTTGAAAAATGAAGGTTACTACAGGGTTTTAATATGGACAAGGCAGATAGTTTTCCATGGCCTTCTTCTTGGAAATAGCTGAGCTGTTTCGGCTGAAGTTTTCCAAAAAAGATTTTTCATGTTCACACAGGTGTCTGACATGTCAGAGCTCAGCCTAGTCATCTGAAGTTTTGCAACACCGGGGCCTTAAATGGGAAGAATCAAATAATCTCAATAATTGTTGGTGCTACCAGCAACGCCTATGAAACTCATATGTATTGTGCCAAATTCAGCTTCACATTTTTCCAGTTTTATGATGACCTAATTCCACAGACCTCCTGAACATGTTCGTGTGCGACCTAGTCTAGGTGATCCTACTCTGGCAGGAGGGTTGGACTGGATGATCTTTTGAGGTACTCTGTGAAATAGAGGATGATGGGAGCCATGGAATATCAATAATATCTGATAGGAATATCAGCTAATAAGGACAGACTATATTTATGCAAGTGGTCATAAATAAGAATGTTATGTCTGCTTAAAACAATCCCTACAGTTATTTGTTTGAATCCCATAGACATTTTCAATAAGGTTTTTAAATCTAGACTTATCTTTACAGTTATTTGTTTGAATCCCATAGACATTTTCAGTAAGGTTTTTAAATCTAGACTTATCTTTACAAATGCATACTTCAACAGTCAACCCAGAGCTAGGGACAAATCCATTGTCATGCCTGTAAGTAGTGCATGCTAATGCTATTTGTTTCCTGAATAAGTAGTTTGGTAAGAAAGAAAACTGTAAAGCCAGTAATGAATTTTTCTCCATTTCAGTCTTAGTCACACTATGAACAATACTTCTTAAAACTGAGATGAAACTTGGTTTACAGGTTGGAAAAGTTAAATTTTGTAGAATCTGTAGATAAAATAATCTTTTAAATTGCTTGAAATTATTAAGATTGCAAAACACAGCATATCAGCATTTCTCATCTTCACTCATTAAAACACTTTCTCTGCAGTGTCTTTCAGGTCAGACCTTTTGAAGGTATTTGCAGAACTTCACATTAACTCACCTGTTGACTGCCTCTGCATGCTGGAAGCATTTTGTATTACCATTCATCTAGAAATTTAATTGCCTTAGATCACGACTTCTTAGGACTCAGAGTCACAATCAAATTATGGTAATCTAACAAACCACTGTGCATCAGTTAAGCAGCAATAATAGCTTATGTGTGCGGCCTTAGCCAGTGGCAAATATGAGGACTTTTCCCACTCTAAAAGAGTGTTACCTAACATAATGTGCATTGCAATAGGCTTGGGATCATGAACCTATGGGACATTGCCAATTATTTTAATTTGACTGATGTTAGGAGGTTTTTTAAACTGAATTACTTTGTGAATCTGAGCCCTTGCTCACTTACAGTCCTGGGTACATGATACTCTCACAAGCCTTCAAAACACAGAAACAAAAGATAGGGTCTATGGGATAAATTAACTTAACGTGAGAACTTTGGAAAATCCTGAATAATGTCTCTGAAATTATGGGTATCATCTCATCTATCTCTCTGTAGATGAAAAAAAATCTACTAATGACTTTGACCTTCTGCTGACAGGTTTTTATGTCGACTTGAATATTGTGGGAGTGGCAGCATAGTTAAAGCTGGAAATTCCCACCCATTTTTCCATGTCTTTCCCAGTAGACCAACAGATGTTCATTAACTTTTAGCAGATAGATTTCTTGTTGATAACTCAGGTTATATTTTATTGTGTGGAGGAACCTGGGGTGTGCCTTGCTATGGAACATAGCTTTTAAAACACATCTCCAGGATTTTTTGGAGTATTTCTGAAAAATACTGTGATTTCAAAGCATAGTGTTAAATCTTTTTGGTTGAGTCTTCAAGAGTGTATTGAATATCTAAAATTAAATGTAGAATATTAAGTAGTTTTCTTATTAACCAAACCTCCATGTGTCTGAATTTCTCCTTGGTTTTATTGACTATAAGAGGCCCTGCAATTTGCCTTGCAAAATTATTGGAAATTTTCATGCATTGAGGATTTCGCAAAATAAAATTGACTGGCTCATGTGCTCCTGTAGTCATATCAGGAAGGTGTTGCCACTGGAGATTACTTTTTTGCTTGAAACAGGTCCTGCAGAGAGTCTTCTCAGGGTGTCTCTTGATCCCACCTCGGACTTTGCAATTTTTAGCAATTTTCTTGGCAATGAAAATGTATCTTAACCAAATATTGTATTTTGAAGTAAATAGCTAAAAATGTTTTCTCCTGAAATCTTTCATTAAAATATACTTATTTTTGTAATAAAATTTATTTTTTTTCTGTCTCCGTTCAGTCACACTTGTTGCATCTATTTAGTTTGTGTATTGTTCAAGTCATCTGTCTCATCTCTTCCATGTCAAGAATCCAAATGGTATTGGGGCTTCTGTGTGTTATGAAGATACATAAACTATTAATACTAATGCTTACCTTTAGCTTCCTGCCAGAGCTATGTATTTTCATTGTGCCAGCAGAGATGCCATCAGCTTTTGGCAGTTTAAATTACATTCAGGGTAACAGAGTCAGTGCTTTGGCCAATTAATAAAATTACACTACTGACAAATAGCCAAAGAAGCTGTAATGTTTGATGCCTAATTGCTGTCCAAACCACTGTAAATGAGAAATTACAGTGAACACCCTATTAAAATATAAAACTGTGCCCATATGAGGACACACCACTACAAGTGTTCAGTGTTAGGGAGGTTGAAGATGTTATTGATGTACCTCATTGTCAGTGCATGTGCAAAATGGACATTACAGGTGAGTTTGAGCCCATCTGTGACCAAGTGTGCCTGTTTCTCAGCTGGACAACTGGCATACCGATGGCTAATCCAGTGTTTAAGCAAATACACAGTCACATCTAAGACATGAGCTAGGCTCCTTATCACTGTGTAGAAGCATCCTGTAGCCAAGACGAAGAGTTATCTCAGCAAAACTTGATGTGTGCTCCCTCAGATCACTCTTGTCCTTGTCATACCGCATTCACTTGATTTAGGTATGTCCCTTTAGGTTAGATGCTTTTCATGCCCAGGACTGTCAACTGAAGGCTTGTCTGGTGTCTAACATAGATGGCCATGCTCTCTCCTGGTCCCTAGGCAGTTGCATAACAAACATAAGTAATATTGACCTGTAGCTAGTACAGTTAACAGACCTAGTCCTAACCTTTGGTCTCACTGGAACAAGGCTCAAGTATACTGGCATATGGCTACTCCATTTCGTCTGCTGAGCAGGGGAAAATCTTAATTAAGAAACTCATAAATTCCTCTTTTTCTCCAGATTTCTTACCCCACAATAGCTCCGTGCCTTCTGAAATCTGTGAGAAAGCAATTTGCTGAAAGGCAAGTGTCTGTGGAGCTACGGGATTGTTTAGTGCTGGTTACCACCTCGGGCATTCTGGAAAGGCTCTGCTACACAAAGTGTGTTTCAGAGATCTGAATATGTGCTGAACGAGTCCTGCACCTCTGCCTCGTAGCACTGAGAAAGTTAGGCAGGTAATTAAGAAATCACACGGCACAGGTGTGCCAGGTGAAGTTTGGTAGCTTGCTTTTGATCTAAATTGAGATGCTCTGGGGATTTAACTTCTTAAACAAAAAGGGCATAAATAAATAATCAGGATTTTTTTTTTAAGGTTGGAACATGTAGGCTATAAAATTTTGTCTTGGATGTACACAAGTAAGGAATACTAGAAGATTGTTTAAGGCTAAGGCTTTGTTTTAAATGGGAGTGCTGGTTTCATTAACTTGGGTCTGATTAGTTTTTTCACTGGGAATTTCCCCACTGATATAAACAGGAACAGTGTTTGGTTTTAGGGAACTAGCTAAGGAATAAGTTATGAAAGAGTCTTTAAAAATAGACCTCAAAAAAACAACAAACCAAACCAAAACCTGGAGTATTAATTATAACACAGGAGTCACTCAGAGCATTTCTTTTTAATATTCATAATTGAAAATGAGATGGCTTTTAAGTCTGTAATGAGTCCTT
>NW_010190343.1:178591-184599 GCF_000695765.1 Mesitornis unicolor
TTACTCTTCAGTAGTCAGAGCATTACTTCATAGCTGGAAGCCAAGAAACAGTCTGACAATCACTTCTTAAATTATTCTAAGCCCATACAATAGTCTCTTGCCGCAGAGTTTCGGCATGGTGCCTGTTTTGCTACCACGTGGGTGGGGTAAGATTGGGATAAACAAGAATGCAACTGCCCACTTTTGATTTTGCATCTTCACTTAAGTTCAGTCTTGCACAGATAGTTTCTGTAAGTTAGAAATGTTTCAATACCTCTCTTTTCTTACATGATTCCCTCATAAACCTGAGACCAAAAGTCATGTGAAAAAGGGTCTTCTTGTAGTTTAGAGTTTGAATAAGAAAAGGAAGTGCCGGGAAATTAGAGTTCACTCTGAAAGGTTAAGCCTGGTTCTTTGGTCTTCTGAAGTAGGAAAGCTTTCAGATGCTTTCTCCAAACAAATTGATCTCTGATCTATCAGGGTGCCCTTAAATTACTTCTTTTGATATCTTGGGGAAGAAAGATAGCGCAGGTGATGTCATGGGGCTCCTTCCAGCCCTGCTGTATGATGCTGGCTCCTCTTCTTCAGAAAGCCAAATGCAAGGGAGGTCATATACTGTGTGCGTCTGGGGAAGAATGCTGATATAAAATGATCGCAAAAGTGGAAGCAACAATACAACAGAATCACAGAATGGTAGGGGTTGGAATGGACCTCTGAAGATCATCTAGTCCAACCTCCCATATTATCTAGATGCTATAGACAATTTTCAAATGTTAATTTAATGTTTCCTCTTTAGAAAAGCAACAAAAAACAAATTAATTTTCGGGATTGAAACCTCTCTTCAGTGAGACTTTGATAGTGGGTATGATTAAAGTACAGTACTGTGGGAGAGCTGAGATTGCAGGGTACCTGGGTAGTACATGATAATAGAGAAAAGTCCAAGTCTGATGGAAATAGGAATGGATGGAGGAGTTGGGCTGGAACTCTGAAATCTAGAGCTCAGTGTAGACAGTGATTTTGCAAAACCTGGATTGTGATTTCGGTCAGATAAAGAGAAACACTGAAGTAGCAGAGACCTGCTCCAAAACCATTCTTTATTTTTGTGAGGTTTGGGCCACTGTTTTAGCACATCTCCAGCAAATATAAAACAGGATGTTAAGTTCTTCACTGTGTAGTGTCCTGAGGGGAGAATCCATGCCCATACAATATTATCTTACAGTTGGTTGACTTTTTTCCCTCTGAAATGTCCTCTACTATCACCCTTTAAGTATATAATAAGAACAAGGTTTTTCTGTCACTTTTACTCCTAGGAAGTCTGAAGCATTAACAGGATTTTCTTCTATCTCACTCATTCTACCACTTCCTCCTTTTCTCAGTCTTTGTCTAAAATTTGGAGACCAAAAATCAATTATTTTTATTTAAAGCACTTTGAAACATTACTACATTCTGAAAGTAAATAAAGAATTCACCCCCCTAAATATTCTGTAGAGAGGAGCTCTTTCTTCCCTATCAGGGAAATACTGTCCCGTCATATCATTCTTTCCTTCAGTCACTGCAGAAGAGAATTTACCTTTCTTCCTTTTTCACTACTCACCAATGTTTCCCACATCCCTTTCCGCCCATTTATGTGATGAGTAAATTAAAATGAAAGGACACTTTGTTTTGAGCTAAACATCTCGAGTTTGGATTTCTCCCCAGCTGATGTTTCCGTACTCCTCCACTCCCAAGCCTGAGCTGTTGGATTTCTCATGAGAACAGAGATGTTCTGGTGGTTTGACTTTGAGGAGCTCTGGAATATTAATGATAACATGGGAATAATGGGTAAATTTGGACTCTGAATAAACTCAGCCTGTGCTTCACTCCTGTCCCAGACACGAGTCCCTCCTGCAGTGTTGCCGGGTATTGTGTATTTACCATGCTGCTTCTGATCTTGTAAGGGAATAGGTAGACAACGTTGAAGTGGTTTCCAGCTATGAAGACAACACTCTTGTCCTTCCAGAGCTGAAGGACTGCTTTCTTTTAAGCAGGCTTCAATAAAACTTTATTTTCCTGTCTCAGTAGCAATAAGAGAATCTGGTGAAAACACTTAGAGGACCTCAGTGAAGATGAATCACTGGATATGAATATGACAAGTCTGAGAGTTTTATAAGCATATTTAGACAGATGATCCTGATCACTCCATCACGGCTCTTTCCATGATCCAGGTTAGTGGGATGCAAGGTGGCTTGGCACTGAAGCTGCAGGAAGGAGCTGTATTCTGGCTAATAAAGGCTTTAATCAAGCTGTGTAAGTGCAGACCCAGTGATGAGCTACAAAGCTACTAGGAACACCAAAATCTGGACATTTGAACATGAAAGATGGCTTCCAACAGAAGACCAATAAGGTACCTTGTAGCTTCCTTCTCGTGTTAAAGCTGGCTGAGTGTCTTCCTCTTCACAGAAAAGGTTAAAGCAACCACCCAAACATGCTTAAGTGATGTGTGTTGCAATTGGCCCATTCATAAAATTGGGCAACCAGAGAGTTTAGCCTTATAGTCCGCTATGCAGTGGCAGCGTATTAATTGCCAGGGAAATTCCATTTCTTGTCCTGCTTAATCAGTGTGCCCAAACCCTTCTAAACACAGTCGGGACTCCTTGGTTTCAATGGACTTGTGATCTCTTATATCAGTAATACACTCTGCAGCTGGAGGTGATTAATCTCCCATTTTACAGATATAAAATTGAATCTCAAAGAGCTTATATGACTTTTTGTCTCCATTGCAGCACTAATCCAAAGCACTGTCTCCTCAGATCAAAATGCTGCTTCAGGGATTGCATAGGATAAATTTGAATTTAAAGCTTATTTAGGTGCCATAGGTACAAGTATATGAAATGAAAAGGCTGATGCTAGGACCTATGGCTTCTTGACATTTGCATGCATAGATGTATGCTACTGAGTTGGCAAGCATGTTTGTAAAAATATTTGTGCAGTATGAAACATTAAAGAAGACCATATAATTGTTTTAAAAATGAAAACAATTGATCTTTTGATGTTTTCATGTGTAGCTGAGTTTTTACTTTTAAGTAGGCGCTATCACTAGCTTGCTCCTTTTGTTTATTACCTGGGCAAATTTGCCATTTGATAAAACAAAATAAATCAAATTAAAAAAAATACCAAACAAAAAACACAAGAATGTTGCTGACTTATAGCCAGATCTCCCCCAGCTGAAAGGCTTACTTTCTTCTGTTTTGAAAATGAAATCTTAATCTCATTAGATCTTGGAGGAAAATAGTTGTGATATGTTTTCTGTAGGTAAAAGGGCCTGCTTAATGTGCTTTGTTTATGTTACTGATTTTACAGTAAGTAATAAAATTTATTATCAGTGTTATCCATTTATAGAATCTGTTTGACAATAGCTTTTTAATGAAGTATAAGCTTCTCTGGACACAGTACTTCAATAACATAGGCTTTGTCAATAGGTCTCTGAAACATGGGAACATAAATTGATCCCAATCCAGCTATATATGGCTATTGATTTTGGTTGCAGAACAAGAATTGAGTCTTGTATTTATTTGTTTATACACTGTAATTTTCCTGCTCCCTGCATCAAAACACATCTCTTGTCCCACCATTTCTGGGGTGCATGGGCATCCCTGAAGTTGTATCCAAGAGTGCTCTCTTTCTGTGGACCCTGGTTTCTGGTGTCTAAACCTCAACAGCCTGGCAGCTCAGTACTATGAAAGATCTGATACACAAGACAGGTGAAGAGTTTAAAGATAAAAACTTGTGTTTGGAATTACACCCAGAAAGGTATTGACAGCAGGTGCAGGCTCCTAAGGGCCAAAGCAGAGTAGACCTTGGTAATCCAGATGGAAGGAACCACAAGCACAAATGGCAGTAGCAACGGTCTGCAGCTCATGTGCGAGTCACAGCTGCTTGGCCATTAGGGCATTTGATAGAAAGAGAGCACAGGCCTCACCATGCTTGTTAGAACATCCAGGCGTTGCCGAGATTTACATATGAGTCCAGCTTTGAAAACCTGGACTGACAAGAGAGAGACAATTGTCAGGAAAGGGTCAGTTAGTATGAGCAATTTGATTTGATTATTTCCCCACCCATCAATCAAATCTTTACACAGACACCAAAGAGGGGAACATTGCTGACACATGGCACTATAGCCTCTTTGGGTGCTGAACCAGATGCTGAAGAGAGAAATAGTTCTTCAAAGCCTACTGTACCAAGAGCTGCAGGTATTCCTATATCCACTGTTGTTCTTCTCATTTGTTTGCTGAGGAGAGTCTTGCATAGACCATAAATGTCAGCAAATACCAGCCCCTTGAACCAGAGAGCTGTTTTAGTTGTCTTCTAGACATATTTACAAGTACTCTCAAACATTTCAGTGTATAAATAATTCTATTAAAGTATTGTTTATTGGCTACCTTTTGTAATTCTTATATAAGCTAGTGGTCTAGAATTTCTACTGAAACAATAGAAGATGACAATCAGCAACATCATATCCTGCAGTAGAACACCCCTCCCTGGTACAGCAGGTCAGAAAAAGCATTATGCAGCCTTTTTCACGGAGGGACTGGGAATGTGGCGAGGAGTTTTCTGGAGCTGTTAGATGGACTGTTGTATCTTATAGAGAACTATTTTACATATATATGTATATATGTGTGTGTGTGTATATATATATATATATATATAAAATGTCAGCTGCTGGGCGTTTGTTAGATTAATGTCCTCCTCTTAACATGGATGCATAGAAGGTAGACCATGTGATTATGCAGGTATGGTAATTATCCTTCAAAGAGTTGGAAGGCTTTGACGTAACCTCTGTGTCCCAAATATGCCGGTTCCAGCACTTGCTAGAGGGAAGAATAAGGACTTGAATCTGCAAGCCTTTCCCATGTGACAATCTGGTATTGTGCCTTATAAAATCTGGCAAAATTGTAAATGACAGTAACCTTTATAAGAACTAAAATGGCTTAGCAGAGTTTGTTTTTTTTTTCTGATAAATAAATTCTCTGATGCACTGTTCTAACATGCAGAGACATGCATGAACTATTGTAACTACTCCAATTTATAAATGCTTTGCAACAGGCCACAACAAGCTAGCATCATCTTTTAAGTATTTTTATTTTACATATCTTTACAACATGTTATAATACATCTTATAATGAAGCAATTTCTCTGCTACATATTATTTATCATTCTTGAGCAGTGCATCAGCAATGC
The DNA here is from genome assembly GCF_000695765.1 of Mesitornis unicolor. Classification (NCBI taxonomy): domain Eukaryota; kingdom Metazoa; phylum Chordata; class Aves; order Mesitornithiformes; family Mesitornithidae; genus Mesitornis; species Mesitornis unicolor. The sequence goes on from NW_010190343.1 coordinate 183,788, forward strand.
AGTGACACTTGACTGGAAATGTGAGGGCTTAATAAGCCTCACACCAGCTCACCAGTGGAGGAGAGCCCATGTTCATGCATCTCCATTCCTGACCTCTCAAAGACAACAGACATCCATCACCCAATAATTCTGCAATTCTTTCAGTTATTTTGGTTTGACTAGATGTCCAATCTGCTTTTACTACCACAACAACATTTTAACTTGTATCATTTTTGCATTGTTTTAAGTTGAAGTAAATGTTCTTGCCAAGAAGGGAGTCAATTGAATCACCAGAGGTGATTACAGACAATTTTTTTCTGTCTAAGTCCTCATATTCATGATATGTTCATGAAGGATTAGTTTGTGCCTAGATCTTGTGGAGCAGATTTCTCACATGTATCAAGTCATAAAGGTCTTCAAATATTTTCCTATAGAGGAAGCTGTTAGGACCCTGAGGACACTTACTGGCCCTGCCCAGCCTCCACACCCTCTGCACATGGCCCGGGAGCCCCATTTCAGCCCAGCCTGGAGCTGTCAGGCTTTGTCCCAGTAATGCCAGAGAGTGTGAGTCTCCAACTCTCTCTCTGGCCCCATCTCCTTCTGCTCCTAGCTGGATCTCTTGGATGGACCCTGGCCCTGGTCCATGGTTTGGTGTATTGTGGGCTGCCAATGGACCCTCTTACCAACCCCTGACTCTGCCCACTGCATCACCCCTGATGGGACTGGCACCACTGAGGAGGACTGGGACTGCACTAGATCCTGCTCATCTCCACAGCCCCAGCAGTGCAGAAGCATCTAGATTTTATAGTATTTTCTATCAACTGTCTTTCCCT
>NW_010190343.1:184630-186511 GCF_000695765.1 Mesitornis unicolor
GTAAGCACAGTGCTGAAGTGCAGTCTGTAACATTAGACTTGTTTTCCAGGCTTTGTAGGGACATAAAGCTTCTTTCCCAAACACAGTTATCTTTTCCCTGCTCCCCTACAAGTCTGTGCCTCCTCTGTGTACTTTTAGGTTAAGCTTGTATTACTAGTTACTCCGAGGCTCATCAGATTTTGTTGTGTGATTCAAGTGGAGTTTTGCCAAGAAGAAGCATTAATTTTAGTTTCTAATCATCAATAAGAACAGGTGTGGCAGGACACCTATGAATCAGTTGATCTGTGTTCTTATCCAATCAGGATATACTTTGAATGTGAGGTCATACCAAACCCAGACACCTTTTTTTTTTTCCTCTCTGTTCAGAAATCCTTCCCAGCCGCCAGCAGACAAAGTCCAATCCCTTTGTACAGCAGAGGTACTATGAACTAATGGTAATGTCAAACCTCATTGTATACATCCGAGGAGAAAAATGTTAAATTTTCAAGATCGATGAAGATCATCTACTTTCATAATGCATTGTTCTCACTAGCAGTGATGTACAGGAAGCACCTGAGAGTCAATCTGGAAACTTCGTTGGCCAGGACACAACAATATCTCTTGGTTGTTGCTGCGTGGTCTGGCAGCTGTTGCTGCTAATCTAGTCATCAGGGCCTGCAGGTGTATCTGTATTTACACAACTGGCTTCTAAGGACCTACATTTATCAAGGCATGATTTATACTCTGCTTGGGCTTTTTTATTTTTTTTAGTTGAACACTGAGGATAAGACAGAATAAGAGGAGCCTGGTCTTATTTTCATGTAGGTTCAAGGTTTATTAAATTCCCCTGCATCAGTTTACCTTCCTAGATGTTTGTGTGTCTTTGCTGAGATGAGTCACTGCAGACAGTTGGTGGCAGTGAGGTTTAAGTACCACACACAGCTGTATGATCCATTGGAGCATAGTGCTGCATCGGGTCCATGTCACATGTTCCTGATGGGTGCTGAGAGAGAGGATATGTTGTTTGGGTGCTATAGCCTATGAATAGGGATCTCCTGCCTTCATGACCTGATATGGTATCTCCTTCTGGCATTGCACTGAGCCAGGAGCTGGTACGGGGATTACTGCTGCCAGAATAGACATGCCCACTGCAGTCCCATCAAGTTGCATCCAGATAGGTGAACTTTCTGGCTTTCATTCCATGCTTTTCTCCCCTAGATCATAGAGAAGGCAAGGGTGGGTCTGGCAGACAGTGCCCCGGGCAATGGTTTGTCTGAGGAGTCTGCAGGGCACGCAAATGAATGCTCGTCTCTTGTGTTCTACTGGGATAAGGAATAAAGTTACTGCATGCCATTTCAAATGCCCATAAGTCTTTAGTAGGACAGTGACTCTCAAGACTGTATTTTGTGTTTACTAGGCATAATTCTGTATCTGTCTGCCCCATGAATATTGAATTCTTTTGTCTTCAGCTATAAGGTGACAGGTGACTTTCCGGTTCTGGCAAAACTTTCACCAGCTTCATTAGATACCTGTCTGCTCCACAAATTGCTTGAGCTACTGACTGGATTTCCAGGAGAAATGGTGCTTGGAATGACAGACTTGTTCCATGAGGTAGTTACACGTGTAATATGAAATTATTGTCCAAAGATACTGTCCTTTTATTGGTGATTTTTTTTAAGATTACTTTTTGTTCTTGATGATAACCTCAGGTGCCCTGTGATGTGACCAAAAGTTTCTTGGCAGCTAACTGTCTTTCATGTAAAGAAGATAATATTTTTATTAGTCTTATTTTACATGACCAGTAGACATTTTGATGGGGGTGTATTTTTGATGATTTGCAGAGGAATAAGACTGCAATTTTAAATCTCACTAGACCTCTGAAGGCTCCTCTTTCTCTTTCCC
>NW_010190343.1:186542-198438 GCF_000695765.1 Mesitornis unicolor
TAAAGACCCTTTCACTTTCTCAAGCAGATAATTAATGGTGACTCTTCCAAAAATAAGTGTTCATAAAAATGAACTTACAGTAGCCAAGCAGAAATATTGCACGGTGCTAGAATCCAACCAAATTCATGACTCTGCTGTTCTTGGAATTTTGTTTAAATCAGAAATTCTGTCAGTAATTATTCACTTCCATAGTCTTCCAATTTATACATGGCTGTACTACTTAGGTCTAGAGAGAACTGCTGATTATTTCAGTGATGGAACAAAACCTTTTGTGTAGTCTTGCTTATGGTTTCTGGTGAAGTTCCCAAGTCCAGCCCACTGGAGATCTCAAAACAAGCTTATGGCTGCTTAGTGAGATGGGGAAACATGCCCTTCTTGATCTCGTTGTCAAAATGGCAGCTGCCTGGAGCTTGATGCTCGTGGAGCACAGTCCTCTGCATCAGATAGGGCTGCTCCTATGAGAGGCAAGTGCTCTAGTTGTAACTTAGTCCTCCTTTTGATAGTGGCCCTGATTAACTAGTTTCCTGTGGTATAGAGGTCGGTAATGAAGAAAGGCAGAGGATTATTTAGTAAAGATGTTCTCAGAATGTCCTGCCTTTTGAGGACCGCATCGATTTCTGTGTTGTAACTGGTGAAGAATCAAGGATGTGGTTTTTGCAAGGTAGAGGGAGCCTTGCTAGCTTTCACTTTACACTGCTGGGAGGTACTGGTGTAGACTGGATAACTACCAGTTTTGAAGGCCATTGCACTGCATCACAGTTTAACAGCCCTTCAGCATGGCACATCTGCAGGGGCAGTACACTGAGAGGTATTTCTGGGCAGGAAACAAGAATAATTTGACAATGAGCTATTTGGGATATGATTTTGTTTAAATCATTCCTCCCTGAGCCATAGCTCTGTTCCAGGACAATGATAGCAGGAAAATGACTGTCCCTTAGCAAAAACTTGCTGTGAGTCAGAGGAGTAGAAAAGATGCTGGGTTGTATGTGGACAGCCTTAATTCTTCTTGAGTCCCTGGGCCTAGGGGATAGCTAGAGCTAGGCATCTCTGAAGGTCTATGAAGAGGTGACCTGGAAGACCTATCTAGAACAGAAGGAACTGCAGCCTCTGGGAAGCAGTAGGTGCAGTATTTATTAGAATAAGACTGTCTTAACAGGAGCCTAAGTAGATAGTGAGTGCTGCAAACCTCTACTGGTTCCTGTCCATGTATGAACAGCACATACTCTAAATTGCTGCAAAGCACTTTTTGCACTGACTCATAACCCACATTGGAAAGACAAATAGGGACAGATCATTGCATTCATTTATGTATGTGGATAGACAGTTACTCTCTAGCACCATTGAAATGCCTGGAAAAAATATAAATCATGTACTGACAAATGTACACAAAAGGGGAGAAAAACTCAGGTAATATTTTATTGTAGCGTTGAGCCCCATTTCCGCAGCAGAGTTCCCTCTTTCAGCTGAAATGGGCCATTACAATATTACACTGCAAACTCTACAAAATTTCAAGGGAAAATAAAGGGACATTGTCATCGTATTGTCCTTCACTAACAAAAGGTACCTCCACTGTTTAAATAACATCCTTGGTCTTTAGCTCCATGCGTTATTTAATAATCTTGGAAACTTCTGTGACCTTTAAGCAATAGTAAACTGTGATTGCTTGACAAATAGGTCAATGTTTGTATAATAGTTGTGTCTTTGGAGGTACAGAAATATTCATCAGAGTGCTTTGACTGACTTCCCCCACCCTTCATTTCTTTGGCAGTTTTCCCGTAGCATTGCCCTCTGTTAAACATTATTCCACTTCAAGGGTATTTGCAGGACTAGGAAGCAGGCGGTATATTATGGTCCTTGAAAATACAGGGTGGGGGAGGTTCTATGTCTCCAAGACACACACTCACATGCACACACATATATTCCATGAGTTACTGTTGGTAGAAAGTATGTGTTAAAAAAGTCAGTAAAACAATGGGGTATCTTGTGTGCTAAGCACCTTGGTGTAGATACGTTGGACTTATTCCTGGTTAACATGCACCCTGTTTTAGGGGAATGATAAACTGGTATTTGCTGTTTGAAGGGCGTACTTGAAAGCAAGGAACTGAGTTTGAACTTCTGGTTTTATTGTTAACAGTGTTGGTTGCAGGGCCAGTTAAGCAAACATGTGGGCTCCTGCATGCTCCTTAGCAATACTTAAAGGGAAAGTTGTATTGACACATTCTCTATTACTTAAGTTTGAATTAGAGTGATCATAAAAGCCAAAAGTGGTCTCAAACAAGAATACTGAAGAATGCAATAACTTTGTTTCATGGCATTTTATATGAAAACCCCTGTAGTTTCATCATCAACTGCTTAATGTTAAATGCTCTGGTAATATCTATTTCACACTGAAAAGTGTCCCCCAGCATAGCTGCATAAAAATAATGAAATATCAGTTTCAGTGAAAAACCCCAGATCTTTTTCACTGCAGTGCAATATACATACAGAAATATAAATACAAATTTAAACACATAAATATATATTATCATTATATATACTGTCTGAGGTATGCAAAACATGCAAAACAGCTCAAAGTTTTTTAATGTCATTGTAAATATTCTGCCTGATTTTGTCTCTCTTACAGTGAATGACTGTATTTGTCTACAGACATGTAGTGCACTCAGACCTTTTACCATATCGCCTGCTACAAAAATTCAAATCCTGCTTCTTAAAGAGAAATAATACATGAAACACCAGGATTTAATATTTTAAAAATTCTCTACTTGCAGCTGATATTGTACTTCAAATCCTACTTCCTTCTTGAAGAAGATAATTTTGATAACAGTTTTCAAGAAAAGAACTAGAAAATCTTGATTTCAAATAAAGTTCTGGATCAGTCCGTAAGCATTATGCTGACCATGATTATGTGTGGAATTGTCTATCAGACGTCTCTAGTTTAAGAGCTGAAACCCACTTTGTGCATGATTGGTGTGTATTTTAGTATATCTCGGATCAAGGTTTGGTTTAACAATGAGGAAATATTTCTAGCTTGGGGGGGTTACATATACACTTGGCATATTTGAACTAACGCGTCTTTATCTGTTGGCTTTTTTTTCAAAGATGGAAGCTCCCAACACTTTCAACTTGAAACACTGTAGAAGGAGACATTGGCATTTTGGTGCCATATAGAGTTGGATCTCAAGGATAAATTCCTGACCTCTGGCTCGCACCTTTATTAATGCTCTAACTGGGACACACTCTGAAGTAGTTTTGACGCAGTAGTTCTCCATTAATTAATTAGTAATCCTCTATCCTAGAATACTGCCAAGCCAAAACAGATACTAATAACTGCTAAGTATTTATTGCATTCAATAAACAGAGGCTTCAAAGAAGCTACCTGGTAGTGAGGTATAGGCATTTTAATTATTTCTAATTTTAAAGCTGTGAAAAGGAACTATAAGGGGTTTTTTAATACTTTTTCCCCCCTTGGAAAACAATCAGCTTTAAAAAATGATCTTTATTTTATTTTCAGTTTTTGAGAAAAAGTTTTCTCATACATTCTCCTAGGTTTATCCTTTGTCTGATAGCAGACAGGCATTTTGCCTAGCAGCAAAGCAAAGCCACCTCTAATCTCTGTGATTATAGGCAGAGGGTAAACAAGAAGTAGTACAGTTGCTTTTGAGATGGAAGGACTTACAGGCAATGCTATAAAAATCAGAACCCCAATGATACACTGCACTTCAGTGGCTGCAGAGGTCCCTTAATGAAATAATTTATAACTGTTTTGGAAACTAAGGTCTTTGGGAGTGGAGTCCTAGTTCAGAAACAGGATCCAGGTGCTGTAAAGTCCAGTAAAAGACCAGCTACAAATGGACACACACTTGAAGATCCTGGAGCAAATAGTATCATAATTCAGGTGATGGTTCAGCAATAATGATCTGCACTAATGAATATCTGAAATAGTAAAAAACAAAAGCAACTGAGGTAACTGCTTTATTACAGTTACAGTTTGGGTATATTAGCACAAGAAAATGAATTCATTTATTTACTCATTAGTAGTGACTTCAAGCTGCAAATTATATAGCTTTACAAAATACAGTATTCTAAATATTTATTTTTCTTAATATTTAAAGAATAACAAAATTTTCAGGAGAGAATCCCTAAATACACAGAGAATCTTATAAAACATAGAGTTTAGGTTAAAAAAGAAATCCAAGACTGCTAGAAGTCAGGTTTGGCAGGTAAAACAATTGTTTGCAAAGAGTTGGAAATGTCCTCTTGGGTTTCACTTTTTGTGACATGTCTTTCTTGTAAATGTCCTTATTTTTTTTTCTTGACATCCACAAATGAAAGCTCTTCTTTCTTACACCCATCAGAAATATTGAGGCAAAATTTTCCTAAACTCAGCTTTATATAACTTCTCTTTCACGTCCTTCTACTTCCCACCTCTTCTGAATTACTCCAAATATAATCTATGTTCACTTCAGGAGTCATTCATAACCAGTTACTGTCTGCTTACTATCCCTCATCCTGATGAGTATACACAATTAGTTGTTCCCATGCATCAGTCTTGAGTGCTTTTTTTCAAATCCACAAGCATAAAATCAGTTCTTCTGTAATAATTTTAATTATTGAGAGAAAATTCTTATAACTTCCTACAAAAAAAATGTTCTTAGCATCTTTACTTTTAAGATCTCTTTTTCTATGATGCTTGCAAAATAAAAGTTAGGGCACTGGTATACAGAGGGTTCTGGTTCAACTATGTAAGCATCTAACAAGCACTGTGTCAAGCCCCTAATTTCTATGATATTAGTGGAATAGTGTATTTCATTATAAGGTTAATTTCAAGAAGGCTAAAATGGCATTTTTATAAAATTAACTAACTTTGAAACAGTGGGAGGATAGCTGAGAGTGTTTAAGGGAAGAGAATATGATGTCCTCCCTTCCAGCCAACTCAAGTCACAGCATGTCCTGAAATCTGCACACCAGTTCTGCTCTGATGCCGTGCAGTCACCTTGCTGGAGAAACAATGGTTTGTCAGAAAGAACTGTTGATTCATCATGTTTAAAAGCAGCCTTCAGGATTCCAGGAAAATGGATGCTGGGTGAAATATCTATTATGGGTTTTATGAGTAACATCTTTAAAACTATTACTTTTTAAATTGACTGTGATTCATACTAATAAATGAATTAAGCAATTAGTATTTAGTGTACAGGATTGTAGAGAACAACTCAAAACCTACAGCAACTCTCTGGATTGCTCAGTGAAAAAATAAATAAAAAGACAAGGAAATGAATTACACTATACACTCTGCATCTTTAGCATCTGTTGAGCTGGAAGGGAGCTGAAGACACATATAGCATCTCACAGATCAAGGTTTTTTCTCCAACTGTTAATTGGTCATTTCCCATTTTGCAAACTAAGTACCTACAAGACCATCCTTAAACTTGTATGTGATGAAACTTAGCTCTGCATCCCATTAAAATCTTGCTAAATGTCTGATGCATGAAGTCCCTTACAAGGGAAAATCAGAGTATAGCGGGATCTCTTTGTGTTGAGGGTGAAACAGCACAGCAACTGAATTTATTTCTTGCAGGGCTCATGGAAACACATGCTGCAGATATCTGTGATACTTGTCTTTGGCAGTGGAGGAGACAATCCTGGTGCACCTTGATGTATGCCCTCTGTGCAGAGATGGAAGGAGTGGAATTGAGATTGTGACTTGTTTTCGTCAAGAGGACCCCACACTGCACGTTAGTTGCATACATCTCATGGACCTGTCCTGGATTACAAATACTGTAAATGAGGGAATGCTGGTCAAATTACTTCTTCATATAATGGAAAAAACTCTCAGAAATTAGGGATCTCAATTGTTTTTAAGCAACCAAATTGAAAAATATTTACAAAGTAATAAATGTTTTGTATGTAATGTATATGCATCAAGGCAAGGAAACACTGGAAGAAAGAGAATAACATTTTTTGACCTATCTGATGTAAGAAGATGATCACAAGAAACTCTAATTTAAACAAAATGCATTTTTTCCTTCATATCTGTATTATTGTAAATTACTCTGCCGTGAAGGAAAATAAATTGTTATGGTTATTGAGTGCTTTTTAATATCATTCTTATACACAGCTTTTTGGTAAGTGTTGTTCTAAATTCAAACATCTTTGTAAATATCTTATGTGGACTATCTTATAACTTAGATATGATTCAAGTTATGCTTGTAAAATCTCCACTTAAAATGAATCTCCATTTGACAGGTAATTGGCCGCAGGCCTGTTTTTTTGTTATTGATTTAACTTAATGCCAATGTACACAGGTGTGTTGGCGGGTTGTTCAAGCTTCCAAGGCACCCACATTTGGCAGGACAATAAATTGTTGCATAATAAGATTATTTTCCCCCTTCAGTCTTGAATCTTTTCAAAAGTTGTATTTTAAACCTTTGTAGGTATGTACGTGGGTGAGAGAAAAATACCCAACAAAGTTACCATGAGGCATGTTTCGATTTATTGTGTCAGGCGCTCAAGGAAACAGTAACGGATAGATATCTGCAAATATATATATTTGCCAGCTAAAGAAAAAAAAATATCTTTTTATGAATTAGGTTGTTTCTTAGTTGGGTTTTTAATGCTATATAAAATTCTGCATTGTTGTCAGATGAAACTGGTTATTTTAGAAAGAAATAGAGCACTGAAAATATTAGCTGTTCCATGTGCCTTAAATGCAGACAGCAGATGTGATTTGCCCTTGCACACAGAAATACCTGCATCACAGACGTCCAACTGAGGCATCATTTGAATACTTTGAGCAAAATCCTGGCGCTGTTGTAGTTGATGGGAATTTTGCCATTGTCTTCAGTTGGACTTTGATTTACTTCTCCAGTAATGAAATATGTGGCAAGGTGGGTATTCTTGAGCAACACACAGGCTAATATGGAGAAAATGAAGAATAGCACAGTGGGTTGCAGCGAATGCAAATTCCTGGGAGACTGATGACCTTAGAGGAAAAGAAGGTGAAGCTTTGCTGTAGGAGTGCTTTGTACAAAGAGGTGGGAGGAGATTTCATGAAAGGATGTGGAAGACAGTATAGCAGGTAGCATGATTGAACGTGTAAAATCAAGAGGAGAAAACACTTCTACTTTCACAAGCCCGAAGAAAAGAACGAAGAATGAAGTGTTGTATCCAAACTTTGGAAGATTCTGAATTGGGGGAAAAGCTTTATGATGGCTCTTCTTTCACCCAGATGTTTCTCTTGGGCTTAGTTCGAAAGGAAGAAGGATTTGTTTAGCCTTCCAAATCTGCCCACTAATCTGCGTTTCAGAGGAAGGAGCAGTTTTCTGCCCTCTCACAAGGAAAAGACCACAGCTGAGCAAGCCAACTCAGGACATGAGTGAAACATTTCGTCTGAATGATTCAGAGTAGCTGCATTGCACTTGAGCAGGCAATCCGTCTCCTGGGCCAAGGGCTGGTTTTTTCATCCTAGCACTTCATTTCACAAGAAATAATATACTGTCAGCAGGTTAATATAATGGCAAAGTCCCAGTGATGGCTTTGGAAATACTTTGGTTGGTTAGTGTTTTTCCACAGTGATTTTAAGGAGCCTTCCTCTACAGCCTGTGCTAGTTTAATAGAAGTGTATTAAATACTACTGGTAAATATATACTTGAAACCTCTAATATGTGCATTATTGTAGATCTATTATATTTTATAATGCTAAAGCTAAGCCAGTAACTTCTTGACATAAGCTGCAATGACTCCAAAGGAGCAGTTGCAGGCTATCATGTCACGTTATGCTGTGAGATGCCTTAGGTTAAAAGTCATCAACACCACGAACAAGAAGTTGTCTGGGTGTGTAATGTAAAGCATATGATACACATTCACTAAAAATTCATATGAAATATTTATCAAAAGTTCGTTGCTCTGGATGCCCACCAGACACTATTTGAAAAATTAAATAACTGTTGATTTTTTTCTCTTTATATACCTGAAAGCTTTATTTCAAAGTATATGATGATAGATTAAAAAATACCAAATTAAAACCCTGTCAACATAGACCTTTAATTTAAAGAAGTACACATGCTGCTCAGAAATACCCCCTTTTTTTTTTTGCAGATATTTACATCTGAAAGGTGTCAATCTGGAAAACAAGATGCTGTGCATATACACATGTGAAAGATGAGGATAGTGGAGGTTTTCACTCCTCCAAAGGGCTATAGAACAAAATTAAAGCCTGGTCGCTGTGTTCAAATGGTTTATTAACCCCAAAAAACAGGGCTGGGAGAAGCAGTGTCACATGTGGAAAATACTCCCAGATGCTGGGATTGCAGTGCGGAGGCAGTTACTGCCATGTGTGCTATTGCAGACAGTGGGAAGCCCCCTCCTTTTCCTTATGCTTTAAAAAAAAAAAAGCAAAACAAACCTCATTTTCTTCAGTACACATGAGAGAATGTTTGGCATCTGCTACTGAGTAGCATTCTTGCCGTGTTTCACTATCTATCAAATGGCACGCTCGTCTTCTGCCAAGAAAAATACTTGTTCCCAATACTAATCATGCTCCCTGACTACCCTCTAGTGTATATTCTTCCAGGACTGCTATCCATCCATGCAGCCATTTGAAAGATATTAAAATGATGACGGTGAAATCTCTCACTTACTGTTCTGGCAAGAGCTAGGATATTCTCCAGAGTGGATGCACGCAGTTCCCTGGGAGAAGGGAGTGCCTTACATCTCTCTTTATTGAGTGCCCCCATCTACATGAAGAGACGTCATCGTGAGGGCTCTGTGGGGAGCCCCAGGCAGGGCTCTGGTTTGGGAGAAAGATTATCAAGGTACAAGCTGTTGGAGAAATTAAAAATAAAAGGATGAAAAAGAGCAGTTGGTAGAGAGATCCGAGAGTCTTTAGTGACTGGAGGCTTAAAAGGAAAAAGGAAAAGATCACTGCAAAATGCCTAATAGTGCTTGAAAGGCAGTAGCTGGGAACTCAGTGAGAAGGGTTTTCTTTTCTGTTGTTTCTGTATGTGGTGAGCTTGTCCCACTGTGCCCACACAGTCCTCAGGTCCTCAGAGAGGAGACGATACAGCTACAGGATGCATCCCTGGTCAGATTCTTTAAGTAGCTTCTAAGACTAAAATTGAGACTTTTCAGCTGCTGGAGTTCCTGGAAGTAATAGCAATTTGTTCCTCCACCTCTAATAAATTGCCTTAGATTTCTTAAGAAGAAAAATGCTTGTTATTTGATCAACATATTGACTTCTCTACCTGGAAATAGTCCAAGAACTGAAACTCTTTCAGGAATCTCTAAACCTTTCGAGACTTGGGCTCCATCCTACCAATAGGCTGCTTGTGACTGCAGCAGCAGGTGACCTGAGACACCTCTGCTAACTGCTTATGCCGAGCAGTAATCAGAAAGCAGCCAGAAACATCTTCACATGTTGCTGTCATGTGCTTTGCAGGCCATAGCTAAACCACCACCATTATGGCAAATTCTTCAGATGTTCGTACAAACACGAGGGTGGTATTCATGTCGTTTATCTTTCAACATCTACAAAGTAGATGTCTACAGCTGTGTTAATCACTCTAGGCTCCCTTTATAGACAAGGAAGAGAAATAAGTGCTTTTAGGGTGCAATTTTCCTGGTCTATTATAGACATTTACTTTAGGATGACATGAATCACATCCAAGGTTCCTGTGCATAGCCTGCCTAGGTTTGCACTGACTACACGGACAACTTGGGGTGACTCATTCAGATCCACACTATATGCACGTTTATGTACCTCTGTTTAATTAGAGGAGAACCACCCATTGCCTGTTACAGAGCTGGCTTTGAACATAGGTGATGTACACAATATCTGCAAAACTATAGCAGACTGAAGCAAGCAGTGGAGCATCCTCCTTCCATGAGATGGAAGAAGGATCTTTGTTAACAGGAGAAGCCTTGCACAGAGATGTACGAACACCAGTTACAGCAGCCACAACCTCATGTTCCCCATCCTTCTGTGTGGAGCAGGTCTCTTGCAGCCCACAGCTGCTGCCCATGATAGGAACAGAGCCTCACCCCCCCCTTGCTGTTCCCCTTTCGTTCTCCTTCCTCTTTCCATCCCATGTGGGACATGCAAATATGAAAATAGAGACTGTTAAGGTAGGCAGCAGTGTGGACTGTGGGTAAAGAAGTTAACTGAGCCCAAAGTAGTTTAGGGACACGGTGGGGTGTCCTGACACCCAAAGGTCTGAAGGAAGTGAGGGACCTGGTTGGGGATGTACTGAAGGATTGGATGGAGATTCCAACTATGCCTGCTCCAGAGGTGTGAAATGTCCCTGTGCCCCATTGCCTGTCTCCAGCCCTTCTTTCCCTCCCAGAGGCTCCTAAGACACCTCTCTTTCAGCGCTCACACTCACCTTCCCCACTTTCCCAAACCCAATTTCCTCTGAACTTGCTCTCCCCATCCTCCAACTCACTCTCAGATGCTTAGGTGGTCTCTTCTGGTGTCTTTTCACCGAAGACCCTCTTCATTTCCTTCAAAGTGTGAGGGTCCTGGAATATCAGATGGTGCATGAAAACAACTCTACATTGGTTTGGGTTTTTATTTTCTGTAACCCATGATTGTGCTTTATATTTATAATATTTATATTTATATTACATCTTTATATTTTGTATTTATTTCTTCAATGTTTACTCTCCTAAGTATAAAACAGATTTTGAAAGTTTAGATGACCCTCTTTTATTGGAACACTTTATATTTATGTTCACAGTTAGATATCCTAATGAATAAGAAACAGTCCTTGAAACAACAGAAGACCTTCAAGGGAAAAATGTAGAATTTTTCTCAGGATCCCAAAATGACACCTAGTAAAAAGTTTCAAATGAATTATTACTATTATTTTTAATTTAAACTGCACCATGAAGGTTCATAATATTTAATATAGTGGTATTAATGAAGTCATGAGTGTTTAAAGATATGAGTAGGGCAAGATATATATATATATATATGGGAAGAAGAAATAGATTTTATTAGCAAGATTGATGTATTGGGAAAGCAGACAAGCTTTAGGTATGAGGTCTTTGGGCAAATAGTACCAGAGAAACTGTGACCCCAAAATTAAGTTAATGGATAGTATAAACTCCAAGGGGTTTGAAATCAGAGCACATTTCCAGGAGATGGCTAGAAGGATGTTTGTCATTGGAAGGTTTTAATAGGGACAATAAACTGGTTTAGGTTCACCTCTAGGCTTTTAAAGCTGTGAGATGAATTAATTTTCATGTATCTGGACAATATTTTGCATTTTGAAAATATTCCTGTCTCAACTGCAATAAATACAGAAATTGCAATAAATTTGAGTTGATAATTAATAAATATGATATTTTGATTTGACAACTATGTCATATTTCAGTGCAGTTTTTATTACTGATATTTTTCCTATGGATATCCTAACTTACATTTAATAATCAAGCTGTTCTGAAGGCAAAAAGAAAAATCACTTTAATAAAATACCAAAGCAAAAAAAAAAATCAGAATTCTATTGTAAAAAATTCAGTTTTATTTTTATTTTCTGAGCAAAAGAGTGAAATAGAGTAATTAATAATCATCTCTCATATGCACCTGCAGTCCCAGCACAGACATGGGTACCACAAACACACAACACATAGCCACCTAATTCAACCATTCTGGCTCTTATTTATTGTGAACTCCAGATTTTTAGTTACGGGACAGTCTCCATGTCAGAGCTGCTGCTGCAAATCCTTCATTCTCTCCTCACCATGTCTCCTTGCATTGCCTTCTCCTGTGCCACTGGACATTTTAGTTTCACCAGGATTTTCAAAGTGCATAAGCAACTCCAGTGAATAAGGAAACCTGAACTCCATATAGGCAGCCGCTGCTGAGGAATATTCACAGAATCACAGAACGTTAGGAATTGGA
>NW_010190344.1:0-3856 GCF_000695765.1 Mesitornis unicolor
TCCCTAACGTTCTGTGATTCTGTGATACTGATACTGCCCTTTCAGTTTTTCAGGTGGTAACATCTTTGCAAAGCACTAAATATAATCTCAAAGATATTACACTGACATTTCAAAGGTAGACAATTCCTGTCCAGTTCTGGTTAGTTTATTGTGTTTTACTCAGTAAGTTGTGGAATATGCTATGTTACAGGTGTTCAAAATGCTTCAGAGAGATTACATTCCTAATTTAAATGTAAAAAAACCCCGTTGGCTGAACGTATTGCATTCTTTCTTATGCCATTTTGACTAGACATTTCCAGACATTGCTGCAAAGCTCTGCAAGTTCAGCTGTTTTAACTTTAATTTTATTCTGTCATGTTAATTCGGGAAATTGTTATAATGACAAAAATACCTTACAAGAGGACACAGGCCAGAGATGTTCTCATCAAAAAAAGAATTGATTCATCACTCATACCACGACTTAACAGAGAACTTGGAATGCTTTGGTGTATTAAAGAAAGCCTGGGTTAGCAAACTGCAGAAAAACAATGCATTTCCTTCACATTTGGAAACTGCATTTCTGGCCAAAAGCATAATTGCATTTGAAAAGCTGCAACCTTTGTTTCTTATAGTACAGCACTTGTCCACCCATGAAAATACATACAAAAGGGCAGAAGTTTGTGAAAGGAAACAAAAAAGAAAGAGAAAAGAAAGCACCTCTGAAAGAGAGGACTAAGTGTTAGGATGTTGGTTATCAAAACTGAACATGAAACACTGAAAGTCAGATGCCACTTAAACTTTCTACAGCTAAGAGCTGTAAACCTAACACTGCAACAAAACTGAAATTTACATGTATATCACTGCACATCCATAGAGTACAGCATCTAATCTGGAGGTACGAACAGGTTCATGAAAAAACCAGGAACAGAATCCAGAGGAGCAATACTGTGCCATGCTGTCAGAGATGAGTTTGTACTGGAAAAACTGAGCCAAGTGAGATCAGACATTTACAGCAGTGTGTCCCCCCACCCTGCCACCTAAAATTTTTCAGTGTTATTTTCTCTAATTTAAGATTAAACAAGTATTTTATGTAAGATATGCAAAGTTTTAATTACATTATCCTGTAATTTCTTGCACACAGTAGTTCTTTTAAGAAGGAAAAAATATTAAACTACTTTATCACAGTTGGTATATGATCTCCATAGTAGTGATAAAAGTCAACAAGACAGAAAAAGTTTTCTTTTTAAAAGAAAAACCTGTACATACACTATGTGGGTATGTTAACACATTGTTCCAGCAATTTTAAATGTAATGTTCAATGTCTGAGCAACAGAGGTACTGTGGAGTCCTAGGGCAGAACATATGCAGAATGAGTTACTGCCTCCTGCTGCAAGCACTAGGACTTCATTTGGCAATATCTCTCATGAGATTATGTAGAGTCAAACAATACAAAATGTAAAGTACATCATTAAAAACATGTAGGAAGCACTTCGGTAAAGCACGATTAAGCATCTAAGACAATTTCTTTGCTTTGCTTAAATTTTGTTTAAATACTATAAAAGTACTATAACGCTTATACAGGGAAACTGCTTAAAGATTGATTTTCAGTTTAATACTTATTTTGGCATATAAATGAAAATTTAAATTAAAAATCTGTTTTTTCTAGTTTTGTCTGTATTGCTATATGTTTTACATTTCAGCTGAAAAAAGCATACTGCTTTTATACAGCATCTGCTGTTGGGCCATTTGAGATTAATTGAGATTAATGTGGCACAACTTTTGTAAATAACAGATTTATTATCAGATTTTTTTCTCTGATTGTTTTCTAACTTTAGATCCCAACAATTCTCTTTGTGAGAACAAGAGAATGTTCCTTCATAAAATAATTAAAAAACATTAGAGACTTCTTTTCAACCACTAAGAATATTAATTGCGTTCACCATCAAAATGTGATAACATGTAAAGTATCTTGTTTTGCATGTTAATGCCTAATAATTGCACAGAGCTTTTCAGTTTCAAAGCTCTTTACATAAATTAAACGGATGTCCTTGAAGGCCTTAGGCAAAATTTTCTTTGAATTCAAAAGATTTGCACTAGACAAAAGCTTTGTGAAAAACGCAGGACTGTGCTTTGCTGTTTTAATCTACCGCCATCGCACATGAGAGAAAATTTCCAGATGGAGCAGTGGAAATAGGAGAGACATGAATGGGACTATTCCAGCACACCTGAAATCTCCGTACTTCACCTTTGCTGTGGCACATTAAGGAAGTGATAAACAAAATACCAGATAATTCAGTTTTCCAAAGTCATGTCAACACACCTTTCAATTATTTCTTTCTCACCAAAGATCAAGCTGCCTGAAAGTCTGATGATTACCTCCTAGTGCATTGCTTCACACACAATGTCTTCACTCAAGCATTTAGGCAGAGAAAAAAGCATTTGCTAGAATTCAGTCAAAAGCTGTTATCTGGTACTCTACTCTGCTTTGGCAAATGACATTTTAAAAGAAAATGTTTTTGCTAGAAACTAGAAGTTTCCCAAAACCCAGGAGTAATGATTATTCCCTTATGCCAGATAGATGGAAATCTATCATGAATCGTCATTCAGTATTTTCAGATTGAACTTTTTTCATTGTCTTTTAAGCCATGCTACAGACATGAGAATGCAATAGGTGTTTACAACCTATGAGCTTTGTTTTAGCAAGAGCATATGATGCTATGCTTTAGCATGAATACTTTTTCAGCATCCTTTGCCATAATGACTGTTTTTCATGAGTATGAGATCAGCAAACATTCCTCTTTGTACTTACCATGTGATTTTTATGCCACTTCACTGGACACAGGGAGTAATAGAGTGGGTCTTTTTATTGCTCAAGTAGAAAGTGCTCATTACCTACTTATGTTTATATATAGGAAAAAACAAAGAGTTGTTTCAAGTGGCATACATCACACTGTTGTAGTGGTTGATTTCCTCAAGATGGTCTTCTGGGATTTTGGTGCAGTTTGTGGAGGCACAGTCGCAGGTCTTGGAGGAGGAAAGCTATTACTGGGACTTATCGCCAGTCCTCCATTTTCCAGAGGAAATGGAGGCAGTGGGGGCGCCGGAGGCGGCAAAGGAGAGCACTGGTGTGGCAGCTTTCCCGCAACACAGGCAGGCTCATTGTGCAAGTGTACCTCCCTGTTTTTAATGTTATACCGAACATCACAGTCAGGGCAATAGCCATGGTACTGTACTTTTTCACTAAATCGTACCCGTTCCCTTGCTCCCGGCTGAGAACACCGCTCTTTCTCAGGTCTGTGCATCAGAGGCTGCATCGCAACTTTCTCCAAATTACTGTTTGGTATACAGCGTATATCTCCATTTGGAATGCGGTTGGGTCCAACTGGCAAGCCCCCATTTCGCAGCAGGGTACCATTAGTTTTGACAGGGTTGGCCGAAGGAGGCAGCCTCAGAGGTTCATCGTGCTTGACAGGTGTCAGTCGTGGTGGAGGTGGGGGCGGATTTGGCTTCCGCAGCACAGTGAGGATAGCAGAGGGGTGCACAGGTGGCTTGATGAGCAGTGCATTGCCCCGCTCCTTGACTTTCTCCAAGCTGGAAGCTGTTGTGCTGCTGGAGCTGCTGTTGAGCGTGTCTGTTTTGGAACTGTCTGTCATCTCATCCTCCAGCTGCAGGTCGGATGTCAGTGTGTCAATCTGGTCAACCACCTGCACAACAGCCAGGGCGAAAATGGTGAGAAAAGCTTGTCCCAGTGAAAGCACAGAAAAACAAAAGCACTCCCCACTATAATTTTTGTCCCTTCCATAATAATAACAACAACAACAACAATAACAACAACAACAAAAACAACAATAACAATATAATTATTACAAATATAATA
>NW_010190344.1:3872-27054 GCF_000695765.1 Mesitornis unicolor
AATTATTATATTTATTATTATTATTATCATTATCATTATGCCTAGTTTGCTAGCTTATCACCTTAATACAAAAGAAATACAACTTGAAACACTGGAATAAAATTCTGTTTCTTTCCCTCTAGGGTTTACTTGGCAATATAATTGTAAGTGAACTGTAAGTCTTCAATACTATGCTTTTCCTTTCAGTGCAAGAGGAGATTGAATTATTTAACTTTAGCTTCTACATGACAGCTTCTGAATTCAAATCTTCTGCAGAATATCTTTTAGCTCTGACCTTTCACACAGTCTAGATTTAAATATGCATTTCTGTATAGGTGGTATTATACACCTACAATCATAAGTTTGGTACATTCTTGAAATTTCTTTAACATAAATAAGATACTGAGAAGCAACTCTTGTATTAGACTTCCTTTTCTGAATATTTTTCTTTAGATATGAGATCCTCTGTAGCAATCCAGAAATCGCATTTGCTGCAAGAAAAGAAGAAAAGTAGTTTCGTTTCCAAAGTTACAAGCATTTATTAACTCACGCATTTTATTCCAGGATTTCCTCTACCTCCCATATTTCTGTTTGCAGTTTCTACAATGTTAGATCTCTTCTAGTCTTCTAGACTCTTTTTTCTACTGAATTTTTCATAGGACATGCAACAGATGGTGCCTTTACTAGGTAGTGAAAATTTGTCATACAACAATTATAAGTCCTTCCTGAAAAATGCACTTCACTCAGTACCTAGTTGAACAACTGTAGTTATAATCTACAGATAACTATAACACACAACACAGGAAGTAAGCACAGATGTAAAAACTGATCTTTATCCTTTACGTTCTCACAAGAGATACATAAAGGTATCAGCAGCTGAAATGTTACTAGCTAACTTAGGTGCTTTGGTGCGTGAACAAAAAGCTTGTGCTATTGCTTGGTGTCTATAGGTGAAATTCGTGATGTTCTGGAGGGAGAGCTGGAGGGGGCACCCAAGTATATACGAAATGAGACTAGATGCCCCTAGTTGTGCCACCAAACCAATCCTGCTTACTCTTTTGACACCTTCATTTTGACTTCTTGATTTCCATAGTTTGGTCCTAATACTACTGTTTTCAAAGCAAGACTATTTTTGAGGACTATAAGCCATATGTTAACTGCAAAAAAAGTGAAAATAACTACTGAAGGCAGTGACTCTTTATTTGGTCAAATCAGTAACTCAATTATGTGCCCAGTGGTAAACAGTAAATAATGAAAGCAAAACCACCATAGAACAAAAGAGCACTTTAGCTTCTACGGCTCTTACTGTAGCTAAGGGCTGTTTAATATAAAATGCATAAAAATTAATATTTAACAATTCACTTAAGTGCCTTCCTTCTTCCAAAAACTGTAAACATATATATAACCATGATTCAGAAAGAGAACTTTCATTTTTTTAAAAAGTACAATAATATTTCTTTCCAAGACCAAAACAGTCACTCACCCATTCACTATTCAAAGACCAATACGATGTTGCATTTCAGTTTCTATTTTAGTATTTTGATTTTTCTCCAATAGAGAATGAAGAAAAATCATACTTTTAAAAGACAGACATTAATTTCCCCAAATAATCAGGATTTGAAATATTAGTCTAGAAGTTGAAAGGTATAGTTGAACTCTGGTAACTGTCAGATGCCAAACATCTCCAGGGTACACCTCATGACCACTCTTCGAAATTTCAGTATAAAGGCAGATAAACCACATTTGTACTAAGACAATGAAAAATTCATAGCAAGAAAGACATTTTACAGGTGTAAGACCTCACATTATCACCTTATTTTACATATGCAAACCAAGGCAGAGAGAACTTTTTAAAATGAAACAGTGAATTTAAAGGCACATGGAAAGGACAGTCATGTTCTGACTGCTAAGCCTGAAATTCAAGCACCCCACTGCAAGTTTAGTATGGATTTGTGTAAACAATAGGGCCTGCCTACATATGGTAAAATATATTACTGAATCCTCTTCTGGAATCCAATATATAATCTTTTCATAAATTATAACAGCTACAGAATGGATTGGTGCAACATAAACCAAAGAAACTCCTTGGCAAGCAAAGAAACACAAAAAAGAATTAAAAGGATTAAAAAAAATTAAAAAAGCTGCAGCCAAGAGCCAAAGAAGAAACATATCTGTAAGGATGCTTGGCACAGGAGCAGCACTAGATAGCTTATACATGTGACTGCACAATGGCCTGTATGACAGTATTAGATAATACTAAGTGATAATATTTGGTTGCTTCACATTTCTTAATAAAAGCTATAGTGAAAGAACCAAGAACAAAAACTGTTTTCTTCTACAATTGGCTTATTCCAACAAAACCTGATTTTTCCTTTCCTCTATTTTCTACCATGATAGTCCCCCGCAAAGGTAACTATAATCATACAGGACCTTAGAAACTAGCATCGCTCAGGCGAGGATAAAGACAGCTATGGACCACTGAAGTGGTTATTGCATAATTAGCTATGGACAAATCTCATGCAGATTATCAAAATAATATATGAAGTCTTCCTTACATTAATAAAATACACTCACAATTTCCAAGATCAAATTCCCAATAGAGAAGAAAATAAAGTAACAAAAATGCATTTCAATGCTATTTTAAGACACAGAAAAAATTCTTATAATTTTATGTATTTTGTTCTGTAGAACCAATCACAAATGATGACTTTTTTGCTTTAGATCTCATGTGCAACAACAGTTGTCCCTGTTCCAGATTGTACAAAATAAATGTATTCCATGCAATGTAATTCTAAAGAAACAAAACCTGGTGTTTATTATTTTGAGATTGACGCATTAAAGATGATATTCCACTGGTGCTGTGAAGATATAGTTGTAATTATGCAGCACATGTGTGTCATAAAATGGCAGACCCTGGTGACAAGACACATTGCAAGACCCTTTGCAAGACCCTTTGCATCCATTCAAACTGTCTTCCTGAGAATGCAAAAATTTTCTCAAGAGTAACAGGAATGTCTGTTATGAACTGTCCTTGAATTTCAATGAGTACAGTGTTTATCTACTGCCCTCTGGGCAAATGTGTAGTATACATTGGATTTTTTTTGTCACCTACCCATCAGTAAAACACGGAAACAGCACAAAATGGCTTCGACATAACACAGTTTATCTGTCCAGATTTATTTCCACCACAAGTTGTGATTCTGTTTACTGTTACTTTTTTCTTTTGCCTTTTTGTTGTCCCAGAAGGAAAAATTCAAGTAAGATGAAGAAGTAACAGAGAACCAGTGACTAACACGGTGAAACTGATGTAGTTCAATAAAAAAGAAAAGAAGTAAGTTGAAAAAATAGCCTCCATTTTAAAAATTACTTCCTCTGGAAGTAAGGGAGAGATTATGTAGGAAAAAAAAAGTTGCTCTAGTTGTGCAGAATCTGTCCATTTTTCAGTTCTGGAATAAAACAGGACTTGATTCACATGGACAAGTACGAGAGAGACATCCTCTTATAGCCTGGGTAGCTCCTTGATCATTAACCAGAACTGAGCTCTGCAGAGATGCTCACTTCTCCCTCATCACCTACAACCTGAGGCTTCAAGCTCTGTAGGATCTGCCGACATTCCTGAATGAACAAGGACAGCAGCTCATTCCAGCCTGCTTTCTGGCTTGTTAATGGACAACAGTATTAGGTGTCCCGTGGGGATGGGGCTGGATTTCTCTAGCTGACTCCAAGAAATTAATCACAGAATCACAGAATGGTAAGTGTTGGAAGGGACCTCTGAAGATCACCTAGTCCAATCCCCCTGCTAGAGCAGGATCACATAGAGAAGATAACACAGGAACACTTCCAGGAGGGTTTTGAATGTCTCCAGAGAAGGAGACTCCACAACCTCTCTGGGCAGCCTGGTCTAGTGTTTTGTTACTTTCACAGTAAAAAAAGTTTTCCATATGTTTAAGGTGAACTTCCTGTGTACTAGATTGTCAGGACATTGCCCCATGTCCTGTCAATAGGCACAACTGAGAAAGGGTCTGGTCCCATCCTCCTGACACCAGCCCTTTAGATATTGATAAGCATTAATGAGATTCCCCCCTCAGTCTCCTCCAGGCTAAACAAACCCAGCTAACTCAGCCTTTCCTCATATGGGAGATGCTCCAGTTCCCTCATCATTTCAGTGGTTCTGTGTTGGACTCTCTCAAGTAGTTCCTTGTCCTTCTGGAACTAGAGAGCCCAGAATTAAACACGGTATTCCAGATGTGGCCTCTCCAGGGTAGAAGGGAAGGAGAACCTCTCTTGACCTACTGGCCACACTCCTCTATGCACCCTACTCTGCACCCTCTGTCACCAGGGCACCCACTTCATTCAGTAGCAGGCCCACATTTCCTCTAGCGTTCCTTTTGCTTCCGATGTTCTTGAAGAAGCCATTCTTCTTGTCCTTCACCTCCCTTGCCAGGTTTAATTTTAAGGATTAAGGTTAATTATGAACATAACAACTAGGAAACAGACATAAATGTTCAGTATAACTAAAGATGCAATTAAGCTTTTTCCCCCACCAAAACTTTGCCCGTAAATCCTGAACTACCACAGAGCTAGCAACAAATGAAAGGAAGGTCCCCATTAACTGTGAGAGAGACAGTATTTTCCTCTACAGTTTAAGCTGCATAATGTAAGACTCTGTTCCCAAGTGCTTATATTCCAGCTTCAGTCATCCATGGTCATATCTTTTGCATTTGTCACAGCTAAGTTCCCTGCACTGCACCCCCTTGCTTCCCGTTCCCATCTCAATCCCCATCCCCATTCCCAGTGAATATAGCTTCCAGAGAAAGGAGAAATTTAACCAAATTTAAACTAAAGAAATGTTTATAGAGTTGTGTAAGCCAAAAAATTGCAAATAGGAAACAAAAGAAGAGCTGTATTAGGAGATACAAGTGGTCTGCTTACTTAGTACAATATTGTGAAAAATTACAAAGAAGCAGGTGCTCAGGCAAGACAAGAATAGAATAAATGTTTCTGTAGGAACTTACCCTAATCTCAAACAATTTCTAACTCAAGGACTTCTTATCAGATTTTTCATTAAGTAGATCTTAACATATTTATCTACTGAAAGCATGCCTATTCCTGCTTGAACCCGTATAGCTTTTAGCATCCACAATATCCTGCAGTTTCTCACCTTCATTATATGGGTATATCACCGACTCCTCTTTATGCTTGAGAAAAAACACAGAAGCTTTTCTAGCCAAAGTGCTTCATGGACTTTCAAAATACTTAAGCTGTAGCTGTTTCATAAAACCACAGCTATGCAAGCCCTCTGTCTTGGAATTTGTTTGGGTTTTGTTTGTTGTTTAAAAAAAATCAAACACATGACAAATATCTATAGAACAAAGAGTAATAATCTTACACAAGGAAACAAAGACACAAATAGCTGGCTACATCCAGCAGCCCTTCTGTCACCACTAATAAGTTACGATAAAAGTGTTACAGTGTATCCAGGAGCATCTTCATATCTGAAGCTGTATTAATAAATAATGTCTGTTTATGCAAGGATATTCTAGCATAGCACTAGGGATTAATCTGATATTTGAGTTAATACACACTTTCAGGCAGATTCAAAGTTCAGCTTTCAGGAGACAACTTTTATAGTAGCAACTCAGAGAGCTACATCACCCACCCTGCAGCACCAGCAAATGGCAAGGTTAGTGTAAGATATGACAGTGTTAAGGTATCTAAAAAATCAAAATCATCCTAAGCAAACTTACACACATCCCAACTCAATAAATAACAGAAAACAACCCACAGGCAGTTGTTGTCACCAGAAAGTATTTGCAAAAGAATACACTAGTAACTTCAGAAACTAATATTACCCTTTGGAGCCATTAATTCAATCTTACCCTCTGTACATAAATGAATTCAGAAACACACCATTTTCAATGATAGGCTTTACTAAATTGTACTTTGACATTTCGAAGTAGACTGAACATCAAGTTAGGCAGGACATAAATGTATAAATGGCAACTTAAGAAAATGCTGGACTTGGGAATCTAACAAGGTCACAAAATCTCAGCATCAAGGAAAGCAAACTGGGAAGCCCATATTCAAAATCTTAAAAGAAAAAGACTTTGTTTTCATGAAAGAATAAAAAATGAAAGACAAGGCAGTAAGCTGCTCTGTGTTCCCCTTAAAGAACTTAACATAGTCATGGTAAATCCTCTTGTGTACCCTTTTGCATGAAATTTGCTAGGGAAGCTGCTTGGAACATCAGAGAGAGAGATGAAGGCAGGTACATGGCAGTTATTCATAGCATTAAAAACAGTACAATTATATTTCCTGTTACATACAAAAGAATCCAGAAAAATTATGATAAACAAACAGAAACCCTGAGAAAATAAACCCAAACAAACAAACTAAAGCTTTCTAGAAAAGTAAGTTCAAAAACTATTTGTAACAAAAACATAGTTGTTCTACAATATTCTCTAATTCAGCATTCCTCATGAATGGTAACAGAATTTCATACTTCCAGTGAAATACTCACAACATTTCATATTTGGCAATACAGGAAAGTAATTAATTTCACACATGTAAAGGGAATTAAATGTGTTTTGATGTCACATCTAGAGACACAGAGAGATGACACCCATCTTAACTCTAGTAAGGGAGTAAAGTAGTCACCAAAACTGTGTAAACATACCAAATCAAACCACATATTTGAAATAACATGTAGGATATGTATCTTTATAGGCAGCAATATTAACTGAGAGCTGTTCAAGAACAGATTCCAAAAACAGCAAGTGAATCTGGCACAGCTTGTTCTGAATGTCAACAAAATACAAGTAGAAAAAGGAGCTTTTAAGCACTGGAGAAACTAAGTATATAACAAATAAAAGGAGTACATAGTAAAATATAAAGAAAGATTAACTTCATATAACTCACATAGAAAACTGCAACTTCACAGGAAATGAGCAATTTTCCTTTTTTTATCATACTGATGTCAATGATACATTTTTTTTTTACTGTTTGAATTTAGCTTTGATAGTGTAAAGCCTGTATGCCTAACTCATGAAAGTAATGGAACAATTCTCACTTTCTTCTTGGGGACACTGAAATGTACTTTTTGTCCTATCTCTGAAAATGGCTAAAGTAAGACCATAATAATGACAGCATACAACTACTTTCTTATTTGGCTTTTGTACATATTCTCCTACATTTGTGGAATTACAAATCACATTTTTGGAAACACAAAGACTTCAGACCTCTATTTTTACGCTATTAGATAATAAAAGAAAAAAAAAAAACCATTGAAAAGGATGAAGCCGGACATGGTAAATATCCACCTCATCAACTATTTCTGCACACATAATTTTCCATTCATTGGCACAAATCAGGAAATTTAGAAGACAAATTGCTAATCAGCATACAATGCTTAAACGCACATGTAAATACAAGTAAAAATGCATCCCTGTAAAAAGAGAACTAACGTGCAACCCTTGTGTACATGTTTCAGTAATACTTTCTGACAGTGGACCTCTTTTGTTTAATATGAAGAGGCCAGATAATACCAGAGCTGTGAGCCTTTGGTGTCTCTTCTGAATAAAACATATCTTTCTAAATCAACATTTCAGAAGCTGCAGCTTTTCTCTCTCAAAACACAAAATTGAAATCAGCTGCATGTTGACAAAAACTAAGGAATGGTTAGCCTGTGCATTCTTATTATTTCTAAGGTTCTCTAAATAAAAGTGCTGTAAAACAGCTGAAAATACAGTACCATAAAATGCTGGAGATTTTAATCCCTACATAACTTTTGCTATAAACATTAGTTCAAAATAAGTACAAATACGGTGATTTGCCTAATCATACACCATATTAACTTAAATTAATACTAAATATTTGTCTAAGCTCTTAACTATTAACGTGAACACCCTATAGAAGTTCCTAGAACTTCCTTAGTTACACCCTACAGAAGTACATGCATCCTCAAACTACTAATGCTCACCATGGAGACTGAAAGTTCCCTTGTAGGAATACAAAAAACCCTTCAACACATAAATAATTTCCTAGGTACACTCTTCAGATACATTAATAACAGCTATTGTAAAAAAAAAACCAAAACAAACCACCCTCATAATATTAAAAATAACATAAAAACTCTGAAAAAGAATTTGAAACATTTAGCACACTCCAAAGAATTTCTGAGATTTTGGTAAACAACTCTGTTTCAATTTTTTTGTTACCTCCAGTATTAAGCACTAAGTATACTTCTCTGACTTTAAACAAACCACATCACTAAGCAGAGTATTAATCAGCATCCTTCCATTTCCCTGACAGTCTAAAAGGGACTCCAGAAATAAATGTTTAACATCCTTTTGTTCTAAAACCAGAAAGACATTACCCAAGAACAGTTGATATATCTTTTGGGAGACCACATATTGGGTTGGTGGACTTTTTGACTGAAAGGATTTTATTAGTGAATTACTGCTCTGAGTCTAGAGGACCTTCATATTTTAATATTTCAGCACCATTTCTGCTACAGATCCAAAGCCACATATAAGCCCAAATGAAATATGCAATGAATTTACATCAGTCTGGAAGTACTAATTCCAAGTCTGTTGGACACTTATTAAAATACAGTTTTAACAGAACTGAAGAGAACTGGAGGATTTAGCTTAGTAAAAACATTTCGAAAGTCAAAAGTTCAAAAGTCCTTTTGACTTTGAAACATGACTCAAAATTGTACAATCCATTAAGTTTCATTCTAATTAAAAGTTTGAACAAATTCAAAGTTCAAAGAAAATTTGAGATTAAGTGATAGCATTGTCTGCTGTTTACAGTGAAAAAATACTAAAGCAGCAGGCTTTTCTCCTTCAGGTATACCTGCAATACTCTTTCTGTTGATACAGTTTCACTGAAAGAAAGACCTTATGTTTATGCAATAGGTTGAACTATACCTGGATAAAAATAATGTTATTGATGATTATTACCAAAATGTTGTATAACTCTTTCTTTTAGCTGAGAGGTCTTTGGGTAAGCTGCCTTCTCCCCCTTGTTCTCCCAGTATGCTACTGGCAACATCTAGAAGCATGCTGTAGACACTGTTCCAAGAATAAGAGAACAAAAAAATGATGTCGAAATATTGACCCTGCTGAAGGCTTCCTGGGACTCAATATTACTTTTGCCATCTGGAGGTACAGGGCACAATACATAACAGGAGACAGCCCACAGTGAGTTTACACCACTAATAAATAATAGTAATGAGTCAGCCAAATTCTGCTACTAGAGAGAGTAATTGCTATGAATCATGTAGGTTTGAAATGAATACTTGGTTGCCTTTTAATTATTAGTTGCTCCATGTTAAATGACTTCTCCTCACACTGCATCACAACATATTTAAGGAATTTAATTAAAAGTCACAGAATATTCTTTCTGAATATTTATGGATAAAATTATTTTCAGATTCCTTTAAATAAAATGCTACATATGCAAAAGGGAAATATAAAAATGAGGAGATTTATCTCATCCTTAGTTCTATATACATTATACAAGTCAAAAAGTTATAAAAGTCTATTGAGTCTCAGCTCTCCATGGCTTTGCTCTCAACCACATTTTTGATTCAATATGCTAATAACAACATAATCTAGTCAAAACTTTTATTCCCTTAGGCAGATACATAAATATGATCTCTTCAAGCCATTAGTACAATTTGTATATATTTTAAACAGTGAATAGGTGCCAACTGTAGCTATGGATATCTTTTAATAAATAATATGATTAAATGTCTTAGCAATAATTACAGTATTCACGTTAGCAAAATATGAACATTGCCAAGACAGCTGTTTAAAAAAATAATGTAAATAATCTAATGTTACACTTCTATATAGCATTTAGATAGTGTAACTTTATAGTTGACGTTGCATTTAATGAAAATCACTTATTTCAGGCTTGGAAAAAGCTTTTTATCTTCCTTCCAGTCAAAAAAAAAACAACCAACCACCAAATACAATAAATTAACGATTCAAGAGGAACAAAGGTGAAAGAGAAGAGCTTACAGCTAATGTTTGCAATGAGATACACACTATATTTGCTGATCCTTAAAAATGCTTATCTAACATTTTTAAGATGTCTTTTAAGATTTAGGAAGTCTTCTGTTTTCAAATCTAGCATTTGTACTGTTAATAACCCTAACAGAAAAAAATCAGGAAATCTGTAGCTATTTCCAGCACTTTTGAAGGAGGTAATTATTTCAGTGTGCCAAAACACAGTACTGTGGATGTTTTGTCAAGCAACGACTAATAAATTTTTGTCCTTATAGGTTAGCTCATGTTTTTGGCACTACTACCTGCTGTTACAGTTCTATTTCTAGTTAAGCATCAGATAATTTATAACATAGGAAAACAAAGTTTTTCTTTTGGACAATCTGCAAAGAAGCTGGGCTTGTTATGCCTGTAATGTACTTGCACTCCTACCAGTACTGAACTGTTAAAAGAGAATATGGCCATCTCATGTGGTATGTGGTGGTGTACTCAGTACCAATACACTGTATTTTTACTGTTTGTGGTCCAGTCCCTCTCATGTGTATTCAGTTCAGATGCCTCTGCAACTATGGCATAGGTTTCTCTTTGTAATTACCCTTTGAAAAGGGTGTAAAAAAATTACCCTTTGTAAAGGTGTAAACATCCTTTGTAAAGAGTGTAATTACTTTTGCTATTTTGAATACTATTTTTAATACTATTTTGTTACAGAGAGGCATGGCTTATCAGAAATATTAATTAAATGCTTAAGGTGAAATTCAAGAGGTATGTTTCCCTCAGTAAACAAATAGTTGCATTACAGCAGGAAACTGCAGTAGACTACATTGATGCAGAGAGCAGAAAAGCATTTCAAGAAAATTTGCAAAACACAGTGGTCTGCGCGGTGGGGCAGCAACCCTCTGCCTTAGTCATGCAGAGTAGTACACTGCAGTCAAGATTCAGCAGAGCTACTCCAAATTTCCAACCAAAGATAAGGTCAAAATTATTCACTCCTGGACACAAATTACTGATACTCAGCCTTTGAAGGCTTCCCGAGAAAGTATTTTCAGTTGAGTTACCATGTGGATAAAATAATAAGTATACTTATATTAAAATTCAGTATACTAATAATTACTTCTGCTGTGGCTATTACAATATGAGGAAAATCTGATCCAAACCTCATACAGAAAAGAGAAAAAAAGCAGTTTTCTATCGAGTTGGCCAAAAAATAGTTGCATTTTTTTTCTGGGTATTTGGAAGGCAAACTTTTTATGGAAAACAAAGACAAACAATATATTGCTCATTTTGTTCAATTACCTTTTGTCATCTTTCAGGCAACTTCATGATTCCACACTCTAAGTTCTTATCTTTTTCAGCAAAAAGCAGTTCCAAGAACAACTGATATTCTCATCAGCAGTGAAGGGTTCAAGGTGTTTTGCAAAGAATGAAACAAAAGGTAGCCTGATTGTGCCAGGTCTGGCGAATACAGTGAGTGTAATAACACATCCCATCCAAGCTGTAACAATTTTTGACAAGGCATCAAACTTGTATGTGCTCTAACACTACCATGGAGAAACACATCATCTTTGTGATTCGCCAGTTCTATACGCATCTGTTTGATGGCATCATTGAATTTATTCAGTTGACGACAATACACGTCAAATTAATGGTTTGGTTCCTTGGAAGCAATGCAAATACACAATACCTTTGAAATCCCACCAGACTGACAGTATCAACTTCCTTTGGTGAATATCTGCTTTTGAAGCACTTTGAGCTGGTTCATCATGCTTGCTTCATGATCTTTTGTGGTCATCATTGTTGCAGATTATCCATTTGTCATCTGTTACGATACATTTCAGAAATGGATTGTTTTCTTCATGTTTCAAGGGAGACTCGCAGATGTCAAAGTGCTTAGTGAGATGAATTTCTACGAGCTCATGTGGTACCCAAGTATCGAGCTTACTATCCTAGTTGTTTTAAATGGTTTTGAATGCTCAATTTCCATATGTTAAGATTATCAGCAATCTCTTGTGCCATTAAACACCAACTGGATTTGATCAGTGTCTTTATTTTGTCATTATCAACTTTGATTGGCCTTCCTGAGCATAGCGCATCTTTAATATCAAAATCTCCAGAACGAAATTCAGCAAACCAATTGTGACACTGCTGTAGTTTTAAGGCATCTTCACAACACATGTCACATAACTTTTCATGAGCTTGCACAACATGTTTTCCTTTTCACAATACAGCAAAATATGACAAAAATGCTCCTACTGATTTTCCATTTTGAAATCAAGGCCAAATAAATAATTGTTAAAGAAATCATACACTTTCTTTTTCCAAAACAAGCTTGAACTGTAAGCTGTCAAGTTACATAATGAATTTGCAGTTTAAAATAAAGTTAATTATAATTCAAGACATGTATATCCATCTATTTAAAAAAACTCAATTCTTTTTTTGCCAAATCAGTTTGTTTGCTGGTTCTTCCTTTCACATTGTCTTCTGGAGTTTACAAGACATAACTACTCTTTCATCTTTCTTTTTTTTTTAATATACAACAGAAAAGCAGTGCAACTTCTGCTCAGGTTAATTATGTGATCCCTCAAGTACTAAATAATTTATTTGATTGCCACCCACATTACTAATCCACTTTGAAGAGTCCTCATATCCTGTCCTTATAATTCCCAATCCCTTTCTGGTAATTGCAGTACTTGTGGCAGCCGGAATGAAATGTTTTGCACCTATTATGTTGAAGTGATCCTTAGATGTAAAAAGCAGAATTTTTCCCATGCTGCTGACAGAAGCACTAGGAAGACAGATTCTGCTTCTGCTGCTGTCTTATGGAGGTCACCTTGGTTTGCTTTATTTTTTTTTTAAAAATGAAGACCTACACTTCAACAGAACATGGTTGGCCAGAAGAAAAGATGTTATGTACAACAGACCCTTGGTATATGCTTTAATGTTTTACCAAAAATCTCATCTGCAATTGCTGTACGCAACATAATCAGACAGGACTGAACAAATAATTGTTTTCTGGGATACTAGTAAAAAGAAAATTATATAATGAGCTTTATAGCTATAATTCATATTTTAATACTAAGACCTAGAATTTTAGAGCCAAGATTTGCCCTTTTAGCAAAGAAAATATAAGCTGCACGTGTAGATTGGATACTTGAGATTCAGATTCATAAAACAGGCCTGTATACTAAGGTAACCAGTATGTACATCTAATACTAGAAAGTGATGCAAACTGTCCAAAATATAATCAACACTTGAAAAATAAAGCAATTCTGACATGTCTAAAGAAAAAGCAAGTTCTACAAATTATTTTACAGTTTTAAGTGAAAATTATTGGAACAGGAAATTATTGGAATTGTTTTAGTCTAAACAATTATATTTATTTAAGTTAAATGTGTAGGCAGCTCAAAAAGAGAGAACTCTATTCACAATTATTTAGGTTGTAAAGTTATTTCTTTTGGGCTAGATAAAAAATCAGAATTCAAGGATAAGCAAAATTTAACATTAACAATATCTAAATTAAATTTAAATTATCTTTTATAAACTATAATTTTGTACACTGAAATTACTAGTAATTAACTATTGGTACAACATTAGTATTATGTAGTAAATGCTGCTATTAAATATCTGTGTCTGATTTCATAGTTCATTTCTGTGCAGCATGATTGTGACGCATGCCAACTATCTTCTTGACAGAAAGTACTAGAGAAAATATCGGGAGATAAAAAAGCACAGCTTGTATGTAAAGTCAAAGGTCATAGTTATTTCTACTATTCTGAATGACAAAACAGTTAACACGAAAGCAGCTCTGCAATACATCACAAACATTTTTAAATGATTAATTTTTCCTGAAATATTCTCTCTTCTTTTATATGGATTAATATACAAGTATTGCTAAATGTATATATGCAATATTACATATTTTACAAAATATTGCATATTTTACACCTGCTATATTTATAATAGATCTAATTAGATCTGTTAGATCTGCAGAAGAGAAGAGTGAGGGGAGACCTCATTCATGTTTCTAAATATTTAAAGGGTGAGTGTCACGAGGATGGAGCCAGGCTCTTCTCGGTGACAAACAATGACAGGACAAGGGGTAATGGGCACAAACTGGAACACAGGAGGTTCCACTTCAATTTGAGAAGAAACTTCTTCTCAGTGAGGGTGACAGAGCACTGGAACAGGCTGCCCAGAGAGGTTGTGGAGTCTCCTTCTCTGGAGACATTCAAAACCCGCCTGGACGCCTTCCTGTGTAACCTCATCTAGGTGTTCCTGCTCCGGCAGGGGGATTGGACTAGATGATCTTTTGAGGTCCCTTCCAATCCCTAATGTTCTGTGATTCTGTGATTCTGTGAATTAACCTGGTAGTCACTGTATTTTGTTTGTTCTTATCACAAGGTTAGTAACATACAGGGGGTGAATTATATTTTTAGTCTAACATTTACAATAGTGGCCTTTTTGTATTGGTGAAACCATCAAAAAAAAAAGACGCCCACTGATGACTGCCCTCCTCATGATTACAGCAGGTAGTTTTATTGCTCTTTATTTTACCTCCTTAATTATTTTTAAGGTAAAAATTTTCTCCCTCCTCCAGATCAAGAAGTGTAAAAAAACCATAACAATCTTGCAAAAAAACCCAAAACTAAAAAAAAAAACCAACGCCATTAAGTCATTGAACACGCTCCTATCCAATCAGAGGTATTACAGCAGAAGGAATAATTCATAACATACTTTTCATCTCTTTTTCTGTTTGTGACAGGGAAAAAAAAAATCACAATTGTTTTGAATGTAGTTGTTACCTATTCAAATCATACACAATCTACATATTATCACTATCTCTCATCCAGTTAGACTGTACACACTGGAAGAGTTACATTTCTCTCATGCACAAAATACATTTCTCTCCTCACAACATATGTGTTACCCCTTGCTATTACATTTCAACACTACTTCAGAGCAGAACATGCTTGGCTAATCTTGTTGGTTAATTCTGTTGGTTAACAGATTCTCTCTACAGCAGGATACATAAAACAATTAAAGCCAAGTTTCAAGCGTAAATGCTTGAAAATTTAAATATGCCTTTCATTAGAACTTTCCTGCAATGTATGCATTAGAACATTTATTGAAAAAAAATTCCCCTCAAAAATCACTTCATCTAACTACATATTGCGGAAATTATGTTTTAGGTATCAGCTATTTTAAGTAGTTGTAGCCTAATATGTTATATTATTTACCTAACATTAAACGTCCCCATGGCAATTCTGAACATGTCATACCATTCCTGACAACTAAGCCATGTTCTCATAGACACTGATCAGTACACTCATAGCACTGCCTGGGGTCTTAGATCTTGCTCCTATTCAAATGCTACTCCTACCTGTCTAATCTCTCAAGAAGTGATTTGAAACACTTTTCCCAGAAAACAAATTTCAAGAAGAAAGTAATACCACTTATTTTTATTAAAAAAGAAATCCAAAGTAAATAT
Source organism: Mesitornis unicolor (assembly GCF_000695765.1). NCBI lineage: Eukaryota > Metazoa > Chordata > Aves > Mesitornithiformes > Mesitornithidae > Mesitornis > Mesitornis unicolor. Next base: position 19,350 of record NW_010190344.1, read on the forward strand.
ACACATTAAATGAAAGACAGGTGAAATACTCCCATGCATTAGTTGAGCTGAAGTTCAAACATGAAGACAGCCTGCAAAAACCTTTTACAAAAGATGGATATGGGGTGACAAGAAGATACATGAGGTAATAACAAAGCAGCAGAGCGACCTGTCTTAGCAGTTAAGCCACGTAATCTTCGGAAAGACAAAACTTTCTGAACAAGTATCAGAACAATTTCAGGCTTCAGCTTTCATAAGATTACCCTTCTCAAAATCACCACGTTTTAATGGAAGAGGACAGAAAAGTGTCAGACTATTGAAGTCCCTATCACCAGACTTTTCATATTTTCTACTGAACTCCCAGGCTACTTCTGCTTCATCACTGTCTGGCTTGGTGCTCCAAGTTTCCATGCAGTACAAGCAAGTTATACAGCAAGTTAATAAAAGGATACACAATCTGTGTCAAAACCACTCTGAATTTCTGAAGTTAACATGTCTCTATACCCACTTCATTGTCCCTTTGCAAGGTTATCTAAATTATACACTGTGATTTCTCTGGCCTTCCTTGTTCCTAAATCTCAGAAGCCTGTGAATGGTCTCTGGTCTCCATAACTATTACCAATCATCTCTTGACCTAAAATTGTTTACAAATGCTCCATCAAGTAAGCTTTTCCTTACATGTTAAGCAACACAGTCTGAACCATCTGAGCATGGCAGCTCTTCTCAGACTTTGCTCGGCTTCTGGCTTTGAGTTCCGAGATGCACTGAGACCCATGCACTCATTGGTTACACGGCACAAAGATGATGCAGCACTAACTCAATTTGGTGTTTAAGTCATTATAGAAAACAGTACTTTTTCCTTGCAAAGGATTATCAGAATTTGAAGTGAGCATTTTTTGCAATGAACAAAAATAAACACCAGTATGGTGTCCTAGTGACTAGCAGAAAAAATGATGCACTGCACAAACAGGCATTCATTTCAAAGTGGATAGTACATGAAAATTATAAAAAAATACACGTATGTGTATTGAAAACTGGGAGCCAAAAAGCATTAGCTGTGGGATTTTTCACTTAGACCTATAAGTAGATCAGTTTCACCACGGAAACTGGACAAATTTAACTATACATCTTTGAGATGGAAGTGATTGGGGAAAAAAAAAAAAAGACGGAGATTATCGTACTGATGGACTCACTACTTCAGGGATCTCTAATAACATGACACTAATGTACATACCAGACTAAGCAGTCACAATAAGACACAATAAGACAGGAATTTTCAAGTTTTTTCTGTCTTTTTTTAATAATAAAAGTGAGTGAGGTAAGAAGTAAAGATGTTCCTTCTCTAGTGAGGTAGCCAATATTCAGGTCTTTCAGAAGCTTATCAAAGACAGAGCACAGTTATGTTCAGACTAACTAATTGCAGTTTATAGGCTTCCTAGAATTATTAAGATAAATGGGAGTTAATAGGCAGAATAGAGTCCTGACAGCTGAAAGATTGAATCTGTTAAGCACTGCAACTGCAGTTTAGTTTCTGTATGAAGCACACCCACATTACAGATAATGAAATAAGGACTTAGTTCCCTTCTTAATTAAATCTATGTGTTTCTATTCACTGACAATAGATTCTGATTCCACAGATAAAACTAGGATACTCACAACCAGTAAGTATAATCTGAAATGGTAGCACTTGTATCTAAAAAAAGAAAAAGAAAATAAATAAAACATCACAATGATATAAAGGAGGCAATTACAAGGGAATCCCATAAGTCAAGTTGTTGTGGAGATATACATGTTCATTCATGCTGACAGTTTTTAGTGATGGAGTGGAAGAGAGAACTGCAGAGCATAAGAATCTCTATTTTTTCTCACTGTGCTGCAGTAAAGGGTGAATCCTAATTGGAAAAAAATGCCAATAATGCAGTTCTATCCATTGCAACTACAGCACTAGGGTTACCTTTAATCCTTCTCACTAAGGGCAGAGTTTAGACAAGAGAACCCATAAACATAAATAAATAAATCCACGATGTGGGAATTAATCTTCTGAAGAATATATATTCAAGGCAGGCTGCAATTATTTATTATATTCATAATAAATCAGGAGAGTTCATTAAAAGCCATATATTAGATTTAATTTAAAAATTTATCAGCTTAGCTAAACACCCAAGTCCACCTCATTCTCAGATTAAAGTGTTTACTTACAAGAAGAAGCAAGCACCAGTATCTTTATAAGACCAGCTGATGGCTGGAACAAAGCACTCTGGCTTTCAAACACACAAGATCTTTACTAAGGGAAAAAAAAAAAGAAAAAAACTACAGAAAAAGGATTTTAGGTTTTACTTCTTTCCAGCTTTCTGCCTGGTTTATACATCTACTTCCTTCTTTCAATAAAATAAAAACTTTGAAAAGAAACCGGAAAAGAAGCAGATTGACTCATCCAAATTCTTTACCAAACCCAGACACTATGCTAAAACTTTTCATTTTGAGCATTCTACCAAAAGAGGAGGTGAAAATTAATTCTTGTTATCTCAGAAGTCAGGGGAGAAATAATTTATTTTCATTATGAAAAATAAAGACACAGCTGTCTTCAATCCATGAGCTATCAAATATTTTGATCAAAGAAGCAGCATTCAATGAAAGTTAAATTCTATTTTCTGTTGACTCACATTGCCTTATGAAATCTTTTGGAATCTTTTATTTGCAGATATGCAAATGCAACTATCCATTACACTGTCCACTTCTACCATGCTATTTTTAATCCTCCACCTTGTTTTGATTAAACTTGAGCAAAATTAAACAGTTTTCATGAACTGTCAATAACTGACATTTCACACACATATTTGCTCTTCAGATCTTTCACAATTTTCCTGCAGTCATGCGTCCAGTACAAAATATTTAACATTTGAGTTAAAGCAAAACCATGTTAGTTCAAAGCATAACTAACATTTACACTGGTCAACTTTTAAAGCAGCTACAGCTAAACTGAATAAAAATAACTTCATTAATATGCAGTAATAAAAGAAAATTAATTATTTTTCCCTTGAGCTCCTGTTCTGGTTGCTGGCACAAGCTACTACATTCACGTTCATAAAACCTAAACACGATTTTCTAATTGCTCTGGTTGCCAAGATTTCAGATTGCACCATGGTGAGGTACCACAGTAACTGCGCTGATAATATTAAACTAGCCATTAAAATTTTCGTATTTAGTACCACCATGCATGTGCAACAACCATGTAGCAAATCAAAGTGTAAGAACAACTGAGATTCCTCAAAGCTTAGTAATCATAAGTAGTACCCAACTTTAAGAAGAAATATGCTGATTTTCCTCATACTGCTTCATGTATCCAAGCTACACCAGTTATGTGTAGCTACACAAGTGAGTGTATCACTGAATGACAGATAATACTCCTGCTTTCTAATAAACATTAAGAAGAACATGCAATAATGCACCTCTGTATTGAGAGAGTGTAATATACCTGCTTCTCTTGGATGTCTGATATCTAGAAACACTAAAATACACAGAATGATTGAAGGGAGAGAACTGTCATATAGTGATTACAGTCATCCGAAAGTAATGATACTACACAAATCAGCCAGTTAACCATATATCCATATAATCTCTTTCTCCCTTTTCCTAGTACATTACCAACAAGATGATTCTGAAGACTTTGAAGAGTAAAATTTTGACAAGACATGTTAATCTTTAACAAAAAATCTCCTGAAGATTTTAGGAATCCATTACTGTTACAAACGGAAAAAACCTGTTCACTGCCTGAATGTAAAGTGGCTGTGAAGCATACTGTGCAGCCACCACAGCTCAAAACCGCCCTTTTACCTTAGTCACTGCTCCTCTACCAGCACTACGTGCAGCTGTCAGGTAGCACCATGGAGACATGCAACAGCCGTGCCTCAGCACTCTCCCTGTGCTGACCACGCTGTGGCCAATGGTGTAACATTAGGCACCGTGTTTCAGACCAGCTGCATGCTATAAAGTTTTGCTGGCCTAACCACATTACCTAGATCTTGAGGACAAGCCTCCTCCTTCTTGACCTCTTCTGACAGCAAGGCCATGGTGCAAGCAGCATTGAGCCAGCAAAAGGGAGCTCTTGTTGCTCTAAGGTCTCTGCTGTGCAGAGTGTGCAGCCATGCCTACAGAAAAGCCTCCTCCATTGGTCTGCGCTGTAACTGCACTACAAGTCTCTGCTGCCATCAAGACAACTTCTGATAACAAAAAGTCATTTTCATGAACTGAAATATAAGTGGGCAAAAATCTCCAGTCTCCAAAGTTCATGTTCAACATAATGCTTGCAGACTTTTGCCCTGATCCTGGAAGCCCAGCTTTGGCCACCGCTCTGTGTTTCTCATTAGTTTTCCTGAGATACCCAGGATGTGGTAATGATATCCCTTACCAGCTGGTACCCTACTAAGGAACAACACTGCAGCTTCACTTGCATTACAGTTCTATTAGGTCTGGGAACAGAACAGTGAATAATAAGTTACTTCTTCCCTTACAACTGTCCATAAAAAAGTAAAAAATTATGCATGTTCACACACCAGAGAAAATACTTATCTTGTCAATGTAAGGGTTTCACTAGGTACTTTTCTTAGAGAATGAGAGAAAAATTATCAATAGAATATTGTACTTCTAGTCCTAGAAATGATGGCCTTGTACTATATTGGAAAATATTATGATCTGAGTTTATTTCTCTGCAAAGCTTCTTATGCATCAGAGATTTACATGAATAAGACTAAAGAGTACTCAGAACAGCGATTACTAATTCCTTTGAGAAGGAGATACAGACAAACACGAGTTAACATTTTAATACATTTCATTGGTCAAATGGCATTTGTGAGGTGACTGAAAATTAAAATTATTATCCTTTTTACAGAAAATAGTATTAGAATTGCCATTCACTCTTCACACTTGAATTATCTCAGATGATAAAAAGAGTAGGGAGTTTTGAAAAAAACAGACTAGCTGCTTTGAAAAAAATACGGCTTTACTGTGAATCCTCAAATTAAGCAACTGACTTTTACAAACAAAAGACCTGGACCTCTGGCTCAGTATGCTTGGCCTAAAAGACAATTTAACCACCCAAGGATGAGTGGTCCTTCACTGGTTCACAGAATACCCTATATCCCCTGACTTTAACATCCTAGGGCAATGCAGCAAAAGCTGTAGGGACTAACATCACCAGGATTACCCATACACCACACTTTCCCATTGCAACTCCCGCATCTCATATGATAACTGCAGATTCAGGCAAATCACGGGGAGCAATAGGCATAAGGTTGAATAACTATTTCACGACATAGGCCTCAAGGCTGAGGAAATGTTGTCTGGCTATGCACGTGCAGAGATACGGTTTGTGTTCCTCTGTCAAAACACAGGAATTTTAACTGCTTTCAAACTCATCAAAAGTGGGAATAAACCATTTAGAGTATTTAATCCTTACTGAATGCACCACCTCATCTCAAAAACATTAAACTGTACCATACTTCTTCTGTGTATGACAAACGCACTTTGCCTTAAACCAGGTTATTTTTAAATTTTTACATATATAATATATATAGCTTATTATGAACATTCACAGAGACATACATATATATAAACACATCAACTATTCTGTTAGTTTCATGCAAGCACTTGCAAAGTAATAGTCTACAGAAGCATAAAATGCAAACAACTATGCCCATTAGCAAAGAATGAAACATAAGGAAAAAATTAGTTGGTGGCAGTGGTGGGGAACATATGGTCTCCCAGCAATTATTTTACTTCATAAATGAAAAATAAAATAAAAACCCCTCTTTTGAAGATGCACACTCTTTTCAGAGTACAGCACACGTATAATGTGCTCAGTGAGGCAGCAGATTAAATCATTTGATGTCAACTAAATAGTTTTTAGAAATTAAAAGCCACTGAAAAGTCTTTAAATTATTAAAGCACCAAATAGATCTAAGTATCCCCTCATATAAGGCACTCTGGGTATGATTCCCAGATCTCACCTGTAAGGACCCAGGCAGGTAGATAAGCCCAAGGAAGGAACTGTCAGATTTGGAGAACACAAGGAGGCAAGAATGATACTGAAATTGTTGGAGCAGCAGCTGCTCCTGGGAGGACAACCAGGCTTTCACATGCACTACCAGCACCACCTGCAGAGGTTCCCCAAGCATCTGCCAAGGCGGATACTTAATAACCAGAAAACAAAAAATTCCACTGTACTTTTCAAATTTTAACAGGAAGGGAGGGAGTGAGATGGGAGGAATAATGTCCTGTGAAGAGATGAGAGGAATGGTAAGAGGTATGAAAGGAGACATACCTTGAATTCAGCAAGGCATTTGACACAGTCTCCCATGACATCCTCACAGTCAAACTTAAGAAGAATGGATTGGATGTGTGTTGTGGTCAAGAAAACAGTTTTATTGATTAAAGTAGTAAAAGTAGTTAAAGTAGGTATTCATTTAAACTGCAGAGTAGATATTCATTTAAACTGCAAAGTAGATATTCACTTAAACTGGGAAGTTAAAATTAAAAACATATGTGCATGAGCCCTTAGAGAAGGTATGTACCAGGGAGTGCTGGAAGAGAGAGGAGCATCTGGGGTGGTAAAAGAATGCTGATGGTAATCTGGGTACAAGAGGAGAAGCTGGACCCCTGGTACCGTGGTCTCCCAGGTACATACCAAACTTAGGATAGATGTGATAAGGCAAGGGTTAGGTAATAACTCTTCTTTTCTCGCTTTTGCATGCCAAGAAATTAGGTGGAGGTGGGCTTTATAGTAGATCAATACCTTGTATGGGATATTGTGAAAGTGGGGTCATGGTAAAGGGCAAATTAAAAAGTGGACATTTTATGCATACTTGTATAATCTTGTGAAATCGCTTTGTTAAAGATGTATAAATGAGCTGTGAAAATGTATGGATTTCGGAGCACAATTAGAGGAGTGATCCTCCATGTTCCCCAGCGCTGTGAATAAAGAAGTGCCTGCTTATCTGCAACTGCGTAGATAAGTTTTTCTCGTTGTATTTGCGACCCCATCAACAATTGGATAGTGAGGTAGACTGGGACCTAGCTGAAGGGCAGAATTCATAGAGTTGTGGTCAGTAGGGCAGAGTCTAGTTGGAGGCCCATGTCTAGTGGTGTTCCTCAGGGGTCCAGTTCTGTTCAATGTACTCATTAGTGACCTGGATAATGTGACAGAGTGTACCCTCAGCAAATTTGCTGATTTTGCTGATGATATAAAGCTGGAAGAAGTGGCTGACACACCAGAAGGCTGTGCTGCCATTCAGCAAGATCTGGAGAGGCTGGAGAGTTGGGCAGGGAGAAATTTAATGAAATTCAATAAGGGCAAATGTAGAGTCTTGCATCTTGCATCAACTCCATGTATCAGTACAGGATGGGGGCTGACCTTCTGGAGAGCAGCTCAGGGGAAAAGGACCTGGGATCCTGGTGAACAGCAGGCTGACCATGACCCAGCAATGTGCCCTCATGGCCAAGAATGCCAGTGGCATCCTGAGGTGCATGAAGAAGAGTATGGCCAGTAGGTCAAGGGATGTTCTCCTCCCCCTCTACTACTCTGCCCTGGTGAGGCCACACCTGGAATACTGTGTCCAATTCTGGGCTCACCAGTTCCAGAAGGACAAGGAATTATTGGAGAGAGTCCAGTGGAAGGCTATAAAGATGATGAGGGGACTGGAGCATCTCCCATATGAGGAAACGTACAGAG
>NW_010190344.1:27094-27307 GCF_000695765.1 Mesitornis unicolor
CAATGATGCTTACAAATATCTAAATGGTGGGTGTCAGGAAGATGGGACCAGACTCTTTCTGGTTGTAACCAGCAAGAAGACATGATGCAATGGTCATTAACTGGAACACAGGAGGTTCAATTTAAATACAAGGAAAAACTTTTTCACTGTGAGGGTGACAGAGCACTGAACAAGCTGCCCAGAGAGGTTGTGGAGTCTCCTCTGGAGACATTC
>NW_010190344.1:27482-27704 GCF_000695765.1 Mesitornis unicolor
TGGTGAGTCTCCTCTGGAGACATTCAAGACCCACCTGGATGAGTTTCTGTCTGATCTTCTCTAGGTGATCATGCTCTAGCAGGGGGGTTAGACTAGAAGATCTTCAGAGGTCCTTTCCAAGCCCTACCATTCTGTGATTCTGCAAATCTTATAGCTTTATAAAAGCTATAAAGCTTATAGCTTTATAAAAGCTATAAAAAAAGACTTCAGGGCACTGGGTGA
>NW_010190345.1:0-22645 GCF_000695765.1 Mesitornis unicolor
GGTTACCCTGTGAACACTAACGAAGTTGCTGTGCGGTAACATAACGCTTTTCTACACTAATAAAAATCAGCTCTGTTAACAAAAAAAAAAAACCACCAACAAAACCCAAGCGAGCCTATACCCCCGCCCTTTGAAAAAAAACCCCGAAAACAAAAAAACCACAGGCCACCAAAACCAACCTAGTGTTGCAGATGTACACCAGGAGTCTGTGTGAGCTTTATTTCAAAAAAACTGTTGGCTCTGATTTTCTCACTTGTTCATTCTTAGTGATTTTGTTACCTGCTTTGATCTACTTGGGTTAGGTAGAAAAATCGGCAGGTTAGTTTCCTCGGTGTACTTCTCTTAAGGCTATTTCATTGGCTGGTTTTTGTCCAGCGGATGGTGGTTCTTTCTGTGTAGCTGACAGGGTGTTACGGAGTCTCTCTGTGAAGTCCCAGCGGCGTGGTGTCGATGTGTGGGAATGCCTGTGCCCTAGTCGATGTTTGCCTAGTTAACGCTTGGAAAAGGATGTGTTTACCTATGAGAGTGATGGATGGTTTTCTTCAAAGTTGGGAGAATTGAGACTTGCAAACAAAAGTGGATGGTGTTTGGTGGAGAAGTAAACACAGTAGAGGGGAGTTTTGCAGTCTTTCTGAAGAATGCTGCTTGGCTTTGTTGTTTCACGTTATAGCATGTAGTCTTAGTTCACTGCAGATATTCAGCTTGTTTTCAGTAGTGCGAAGAGGAACATATGCAACGCTGTGGTTGCTGTGCTGGAAATACATAAAATGGTTTGGGTTTTTCTTCCAAATGGGTAGTTCCTTGTACATAAAAGATTTGTGTGCTGCTTGAAGCAGATTTGTTTTTGCATGAAACTGTTTATCAGGTGATTGCATTCTTTCTTGTATTGTAAACTACTGTTTGACACTGCTAGATATGAAAGTATATAGTTGAATCCCTCTAATATAGGATTGCTTGTTTCTTGTAAAGGTTTAATGAAAAAAGTCATCTTTTCCTAAATGCATTTGCCATTTTAACACAAGTCTGAAGAAAGTGTAGTTGTATCTTTCTCGCTTGTATGTCTGTTATTCATGTCCTGGAAGATCTGTGGATATCTGCATTTGTTGCGATTCCCTCTGTTAGGGAGTTTGTGGATGGCTTGGTAGTAGTTATTTATCTTAAGTTCTCTTTTACCTGAGAAGGGCTTGTTTGGGTTGTGTGAGGAGGTGGCAGTTATTTGTTCTTCGTGTGATTCATTCCTGGATAGTTTTCCAAAAAAATCACAAATTTAGTATGAGATTATCTAGTAACAATGAAAGAGCAAGGGTTTTCCATCCCTTTCAATACAGAATACGTATGTTGCCACTTCAAATGTTTGGGTTTTTTGCTGAGTTGTAATCCCAGGAAGACCATTTTCCTACAGGGATGAAAAAAATGGGCATTTGATCAGAATTTGGACAACGACAGATTACAACTGAAATACGGTATCTCAGTGGGGAGTTCTTACTATGCTCTCTGTAGAGGTGACTGCTGAGATGTGGCTGTGAAATGTCACTTAGTTTTACCAGTTTGTGCGACTCCTGAAGAATTCTTCATGTGCAGCATTAGGGAGGTTTTCTGAGGTGTGGCTTTTCTGGTGTGTTGCTTTGTTCAAGTAAGAAGGTGTGCTGTTGGAGGAAGGAATATCATTATTGGTGGAGCAAAGGTTTGTTAAAATTCAGTGTTTTCAAGTATTCTTGCTGATTGCCTTTGGAAGAATGATTTGTTACCTGTTGATGATGGAAAGATTTGAAAGATTCTTTGAATGTTTTCTAGTTCTTTTTATATTCTTTGTGGAAGGCTTATTCATGTCTCGAAACCATACAAAAACTCTGCAATGCAATTACCAGCAAGTCATACCAGGATAAGGTATTAGAAAATACACTCTTACTCTTGTGGTTGTTGTATGTCACAGTGCCTTGTGGTGGTTGCAGGTTTGAACTTTCTATATATACAGTTCTTTGTGGACTGTTACTGCTGTTGTGTTGCCTGCATTGATTTTTGCCTCCATTTATTCTTTATTGCAGTCTAAAAGTTGGTTTTAATTGGTTGCCCACAGGATTGGCTTGGCTTCTGCTACTTGTTAAGAAAAAAAAACATCTGTCTTTGCAGGTAAGAGCCTTTGAATTGAAGCCTTCTTTATATGCATTTTGAGTATATCTTAAGAAATATTTGAAGCTTTTGGAATCTGTGAATACGTATCAGAACACTTATGTCAAATAAACTATAGCTAGTCTCTTTATCTGACCCCCACTGGTGATGGTAGTTCTGGCAATCTTGTTCTTGTAAACAGAATTTTCTGCCAAACTGATGTTTTGTTGTTTCATCAGCATGTGGTAGTCCTGGAGCACTCTCCCAGTCATTTTGCAATTTGTTGAAAGATGTAGCTACTTTACAGGCCACAGGTCTGCATGTTTCTAACTACTGTGGTTTAGAAGTATATGGTAACTGGTTCTAATTAGGTTTTGCAGCATTTAAAGGGATCAGATAGGTCCAAGTTAGCTCAGAGATTACTATCTTAATCTAACAGGTTGACTTTAGACTTTATTGGAGAGGAAAAAGAAAAAGGGCAAAACTGTAGTCTGCAGGTTTAGTTTTTGCCAGGCAGTCTCAGCCTGGATACTTGAAAATCCTCCTACAATGCCAGTGTTATTCCATTTCTTAGTCGTCGTCCAAGAATTGCCAAATAAGTTGTGTGTGTGTATCGCGCGGGTATTGTACTTTAGTAGTCCCCGGGAACTATGTTGAATCTTCTGAAATTTTCTTAACTTGAAAAATGCATACATCTTAAAAAGCTAGTCTTGTGTTTATATCAATTTATGCATGTGAACCAAATTCTGCTTACTTCACTGACTAGTGCATAGATGGAAGAAGTAATACTGTATCTTATATACCTTTTTTTTCCAGTGTGAGATCAATATTTTTAATGATGTTAGTGTCAAGACACATAAAAGTTCTGTAAAGGCTCAGAAAGTGAGTTGAACCAGCTTGGTTGTTGACAGCCCTTTACTCTCCATTCCTGATCTTGACTTGCTAATGAAGATGGCTTGTCATAGTACAGCTCTAGAATTTTGTTCTTCTGGTCTCCAAAAATTACACTAAACGCACAGAATTACAACAAAATCCCCTTTTGCCTCAAGGTACCTTTTTGTACAGGAAGAATAATAGGCAGCCTTAGAACACCTCTGACAGCCCAACGAAAATCACACCTAACAGATGTGTAGCCCATTCTCGTGTCTGATATTGCCTCTGCGTGTATGTCGACCTCACAAGTGAACAGTGAAGTATTTGAGCAGGCTATGCTTTTTCATTAGTTGAATAATTTGAGCGAGTGGTATTGACTCCTAAGTGTGTTTTGGAAAAAATTGTACTTGTGAGTGCTTAGAAATATGGAATTTGGCCCCTTTTGATCCTTGTGATTTTTCTTTAAGTCACAGAAGCAAAACTAATACTTTTCTGAAGCACTGAAATACTGAAAAATTTGAAGCAATTTTATTTTGAGTTAACAAAAGGGTTTTTTGCCAAAAATACTTGATGAAGTAAAGTCCTTAAAATTATTTTTATTCATACCATGCTGCTGTTAGCTGTATTGCTTAATAGCAAGCATTTGCTTAATATTGTGCTTGCCATTAACTACGCTGAAGTCATTGCAGCTTGTTTTTCTAGCAACTGTATGCCTAAGCAGCTGTTTGAGTGTTGGTTTTTTTTTGTTGATAGTGATTCAGTGGACCTAAATAGAATACCAAATAATAAAACTTCAAGATATCTCTTAACATTCATAATGAAGTTCTGAATCTAGTGCAAGACTGAGATAGTTGCATTATCCCAGAAGTTATGTAAATGTTCATGTGCTTGAACTCTTAGGAATTCTTTTGTGATCTTGTCTGTTAATTTGTCTTCTGGGCTGGATTCATGGAATCACTAGCAAATGCAGTTATATAGCAGGTGTCAGTTCTAATAAAGAATATACATTGTTCTAAACCAGCAGATCTGAGCAGAAATATCTTCCAAAGTCACCTCTGTTCAACTAAAGGCCGTATCAAATTGTCATCCCTTTTGCATTAGTAAGGAAATAACTGAAAGTAATCTCCCCTTTGACACAAGAAACTTCACATGTCTAGCTCTTGGATGCATAAAAATTTCTGAAACCTGTTTTTTTGTATAATAGATAGTAGAGAAAATGTAAGCTGCCTAGAAAAATTTGCTATTCTATTTTTCAAAGCATAGGTGCGAAAATGAGGATGCTTTTACACTGTTTTCTTGCCTCAGGATCATCTAATTAAAAAGCAGTCCTGTGGCATAATGTAGTAAACTTCAGTTTTACAATCTCCTTTACTATGACTTCCTTAAAGTAGGCAGAATTTTCATTTTCACTTTAGTTTCAGGGATTGCTGTCAATGTTAGACAAATTTAAAATTACAGAATCATTGAAAATTACTGCTGTTTTAAAACAATGCAAAAAGTCTTGCTTGCATGCTTTCTTAGATGTGTACATAGCATAGATAGTTCTTTCTTTGACCTGTTTTTTCCATGTGGGCCAATTATTTTGCTGTTGGCAAATGACTGGGCAATGAACGTTTTTCTCAAGTTAAACACGTCACTATAAGAAATAAATGCAAGATGTTGCTTTTGTTACCTTACCATGGAGATGGAAAAGTTGCTTTAAAAAAAAATCCTCAAGGCTTAGTGTACGTTCCCATTTCTGTTGCTGCCACCCCTTGTGGAGTAGGGGTTTTCTTAGCGGTATGTACAGCTCGATATTTTTTCAGACCTTCTTGTGTTCTCCTTGCAAGTTTCAGTCTCTTTCAAACCCAGTGAGGTGAGGAATCAGACGTTGGACTCACAGCAGCTAGAGCAGCAGAGCTTACCATGCAGTGGGCTTGTCTGCTGTTGCCTTGAGGGAGAAAGGCCCTCCACGCTTTCCTGGTGTCAGCAGGATGTAGGCCAGTGCCCTTTAATACCCCAATATGTTGCTTGAGTTCATTACTATGTAGGAAGAGGCTAGCTCTGGTTTATTAGGCAACAAAGCAAAATACCTGAGTACCCATGCAAACAAAAGAATTGCAGCTTCCTCCCCCCCCCCCGCCCAGTAGAACTGTTACTCTTGTTTTCATTAGGTACTGAATTCAGCCTTATGTGAAGTGGTTCAATTGTTGGAGAGTGGCTTTACCTAGTAGTTAAGTATGCATTCTAGGCGTGCCTGTAAAGTGATTGGAAGACCTGGACAGGCCAATGCTGCTGATTTAAAGATTTGACTGTATGCTGTGGTACAATACCTAGCTGAATGCGAAGTGTTGAGAGATAGTTACTCATTGTAGCTGGTCACAGCTTTGGCATATGGCGGAGTCTTTGATGCACAATCTCCAGCTGTTGCATTGTGTCATCTGGTTCATCCTTGGTTTCCAGTGCTTAGTTAAAAGCACTTGTATGTGACTAATGGGAGCCTTACAGGTCTTGCATACAGATGCTGAACTGGCTTGCACTTAGGAAGTCAAGAAATTTCAGAAATGAAGTGGCTCAGGTTAAACAAGGTGCTACTGCTGACTTTAGGATGAGAGGCTGACTTCTGAAATAGTGAATCATGCTAGTATCAGTAGAATGCTTTTAGTCTTTACTAAAAGTTTGTCAAGAATTAGTGAGAATTACCTAGTTTGATATTTTTCTTGAACTTCTGATATGTCTTGTCAGGATCTACTTGTTCAAAATTTCTATTAAGCTTCCACTAGCTTCCACTAACTTTCACTGCAGAGGTAAAAGTAATTTACTTCTGCCTGAGACAGATGGTGTAATATTAGATAGAACATCTGCAACTATTAAAAATTATACTTGTTTTTTTTAAGGTTGTAAAGGCCAAATATCTAGCTAGGCTATGCATAGATGTTATTCTAGTTTTAGATGAGGTCTGTAAAGTCACAAAATGTCTGGGGCTAGTTTATAACAATTAGCTAGCTTCTTGGTCACCTAGACCTCTTACCTTTGCTGGGAGAAAAATGCAAGATCAATATAACCTAGATAGTTCCTGTGAGGATGTTGTATGAGTCTCACTGTTGCTAGTTGTTCGTAATGGGTTTTCTTTCATAACCAAGCCACTGTTAACGCTCCTAGTTGTCTTCACCTGCAGGAGATAAAATCTGTCCCCAAATGAAGGAGAACTTTTTATTTCCCATAGGTGTGCAGAATTTTTCACAGTTTGCCAGGTACAGTGGATTCATACCAGTGTATGGTAAATTAATTTTGTTTGCTTAGCTTAAGTACTCATTTTGCTTACGTTCCATTAAATATTCAACCACTGATACAGTAGATCTGATTTTTGCTCTTCCTTAGGGTTTTGGTGGTTTTTTACTGACACTCGTGGGTCTTAGTTTGACAGTTATTTTGGAATTTCTAGTGCAAAATGTATACTGATTTTATTGGTAAATGTTTAATACTTCAATCTGTACGAAGTAAGCAAACATGAATAACAAACTTGGAATATAAACATGCTTAATCTTTGCAATATATCCTTAGGTGTATGTAAACAAATATAGTAGATGGTGTCTGTAGGTAATTGTATGGTGTCATAAACAGTAGTCTGACATAGCCGTTACCTTTTCTCATCTGCAGGTGTGTGTTGTTTCAGCGCAGCATGGCTGTGGTCATCCGCTTGCAAGGTCTCCCGATTGTGGCGGGGACCATGGACATTCGCCACTTCTTCTCTGGATTGACCATCCCTGATGGGGGCGTGCATATTGTAGGGGGTGAACTGGGTGAGGCTTTCATCGTTTTTGCCACTGATGAAGATGCGAGGCTTGGTATGATGCGCACAGGTGGTACAATTAAAGGGTCGAAAGTAACACTATTGCTGAGCAGTAAAACTGAAATGCAAAACATGATAGAACTCAGTCGTAGGCGTTTTGAAACTGCCAATCTAGATATGCCACCAGCAAATGCTAGCAGATCAGGGCCACCACCTAGTTCTGGGATGAGTGGAAGGGTTAACTTACCTACTACTGTACCTAACTTTAATAATCCTTCTCCTAGTGTAGTAACTGCTTCTACTACTGTGCATGAAAGCAATAAAAACATATCCACGTTTTCTACTGCCAATATGGGGACTGCACCTCCAAATCTTGGGAGTACCTTTGGTAGCCCAACATTTAGCTCAACTATGCCTAGCACAGCATCCCCAATGAACACAGTACCTCCTCCACCAATCCCTCCTATTCCAGCTATGCCATCTTTGCCACCAATGCCTTCCATTCCCCCTATACCTGTTCCACCTCCTGTACCCACATTGCCTCCTGTTCCTCCGGTTCCTCCAATACCCCCTGTGCCCCCTGTACCTCCAATGACACCTATGCCTCCCGTATCAGGATGCCTCCTATAAATCCTCCACCTGTAGCACCTTTACCCACTGGAATGAATGGGTCTGGAGGAGCAGTGAGTATGAACAGCGGCTTGAATCCATTGTTTATTGGTCCAATGAATCCTGTAAATCCTATCCAGATGAATTCTCAAAGTAGTGTCAAGCCAATTCCAATCAATCCAGATGATTTATATGTCAGCGTTCATGGAATGCCCTTTTCTGCAACAGAATCTGATGTGAAAGACTTTTTCCTTGGGCTCCGTGTGGATGCAGTCCATATGCTGAAGGATCATGTAGGTCGAAATAATGGAAATGGACTAGTTAAGTTTTTTTCTCCTCAAGATACATTTGAAGCACTGAAGCGAAACAGAATGCTGATGATTCAGCGCTATGTTGAAGTTAGCCCTGCAACAGAGAGACAGTGGGTGGCTGCCGGAGGCCACATTACTTTCAAGCAAACCATGGGTCCCTCTGGGCAGTCGCACCCTCCTCCTCCCCAGGCTCACTCTAGGTCCAAATCTCCCAGTGGACAGAAAAGGTCACGGTCGAGATCTCCCCATGAACAGGGTTTCTGTGTCTATTTGAAAGGTCTTCCCTTTGAATCGGAGAACAAACATGTGATAGATTTCTTTAAAAAGCTGGATATAGTTGAAGATAGCATTTATATAGCTTATGGACCTAATGGGAAGGCAATTGGAGAGGGTTTTGTGGAGTTCAGGAATGAAGCTGATTATAAAGCGGCTCTGTGTCATCATAAGCAATACATAGGGAATCGCTTTATTCAGGTTCATCCAATTACTAAAAAGGCAATGTTAGAAAAGATAGATATGATTCGTAAAAGATTGCAAAACTTCAACTATGACCAGAGAGAAATCCTCATGAATTCTGAGGGAGAACCAGGCTTGCCGAAATTGTGTGCGCATATATCTAATATTCCATACAATATTACAAAAATTGAAATCCTTCAATTTCTAGAGGGACTGGCAGTAGAAGAGAGCTCTGTACAAATTCTTGTTGATAATAATGGGCAAGGTTTAGGACAAGCACTGGTTCAGTTTAAAGCTGAAGATGATGCTCGTAAGGCAGAGCGTTTGCACCGTAAAAAACTGAATGGAAGAGATGTTGTTTTGCGTTTGATAACTCTGGAGGAAATGAGAGATATTGAGAGAAACCCACCATCTCAAGGGAAAAAGATACTGAAAATACCGATACAAGGAAATGTGACTGTGCCAGGAGCACAGAGCGTGGGTGGGGATGAGCGTGCCTTCTTGGGGGGAAATTCTAAAGAAGCAAACAACGGTCCTCCGTTTAATTTCCCTGGTAACTTCAGTGGGTCTGGCACATTTGGTCCCCCTCTACCACCACCTGCAATAGGTGGCTTTCCTGATTCTAGAGCAGGAATACCTGCAGTTGCAGCTAGCAGTTTACCTGGTGGAGGTATTGAGGTCCCAGGCTTTGCAGGTGGTCCTGGTAATTTGAGTGGACCAGCAGGTTTTGCAGGGGGTCCTCAGACTTTTGGTAATGGTCCTGGCAGTTTAAGTGGACCCCCTGCCTTTGGTGCTGGTCCTCCGGGAATTGCGAGTGGTCTCGGACATTTAAGTGGACCTCCAGGGTTTGGACCTGGACCAGGAAATATACATATTAGTGGGCCCCCGGGTTTTGGAACAGGGTCTGGGAAGCCAGGACCAACTGTTATTAAAGTGCAAAATATGCCCTTTACTGTTTCGGTGGATGAAATTTTGGATTTCTTTTATGGTTACCAAGTGATCCCCGGTTCGGTGTGCTTAAAATTCAATGAAAAAGGCATGCCCACTGGAGAAGCAATGGTTGCATTTGAGTCTCGTGATGAAGCTATGGCAGCTGTTGTTGATTTAAATGACAGGCCTATAGGCTCCAGAAAAGTAAAACTTGTGTTAGGTTAGTTGTTAATATGAAATAGTTGTAGAATAGATATTCTTAGTGCTGTGATAAATGCATCCGGATTGGTTTTTACAGTTTTTCCAGGATAGAACCTGTGGATTGTTTAAATTGTAAAACAGATTGGTTTTGATAAGACAGAGCACTGGGTTAGCCGCTACATAAGGAACACTGCAGGGACAGATGCACAGTGGATTTTCCTGTACAAATATGTGGAGAAGCTAGAGAGATTCTTATTCATCATAGAAGTTTGGTAAGCTCTACTGAATACAGTACTTATCAAGGAATCTAGATTGGTTTTATGTAGTTTCGGATAAGGGAAATAGATGAAGTCAGTGAAGCTCTTAGTGGGTGCTCTTGCAAGCCATTGTAAAATAGATTGCTATTCCTAGATTTGGTTAAAAGCTGGCTGAATTTGCTTTGTTTACAGGTCAAAGCTTTGTTTAAAGTCCTCATTTTACTCTGCAACTGAACGAATTTTCAGTGTACACAGATTGTTTTGTGTATGTATCTTTATTTTTTCCAAGATTCTCACTGTATGAACAGTTGAATTATGCCCATTACTGATGTGTCTACCAAACTAATTCCTATAAGTATGAGCAGAATCGTTCTGTAAAATTCAAGCTGTTCTTTGTGGAATAACCTTTAGTTATTTATATATTGCAATTATAACTGTGCAGAATAAGACTTTTGCCACAAGTATAGCTAACCTCAAACATTATCATATGAGTTTTATAGTACACTTATAAAACATTTGCAGTAGAAGTAACAACTTGAAAATACTCGTTATTGTTTAAGTAGCTTGATTTGTTAGGATTACATGAATCAGTTGGGATAGGATCTTTTACACTAGTTGGATATTGATGTTGTATTTCTTATGTATGTCTCGAACTCCTTACATAGAGTCTCTGCTAAGAGAACCAAAGTGGTGATTATTAGTAGAAGACTGGAGTCCAGCTAAAGTTTTAAATTAGTTTATATATGAAAGAAACTTTTATCTTCAGCAACTCTGTTGTGAATTACTGCTATGGTTGAATTCAGAGATAACATTTATTTTTCTCCAAAACTTGAAAATGTGGAGTTTACTATATATTTTTGCAATAAAGTTGTGCTGTTGTATTTGAAGCCTGTAAAGAGTTGCCATTTTCTTTGCAAAACCTTCCATGGAAAAACGGAGAATTGGAAAGGAAGTAATTACACAAGTGAAAAGTAGAATTCTTTTGGTTCATCCTTGCTTGGTTTATGATAAATTTTAAGACTTGGGCATTGCCTGAAAAATCTTGCTATTCCCTGCAAATCATTGTACTTAAACATAGCAAACTTTAAACTGTTTTGGTTTTTTGGACAAAGAAAAACAGTGCCTTTTGGTGTTGCATATCATGGAACACTGAAGTGTATGGTCAGGCAAAATTGAGAGATGCAAGTGGCAACAGTTTTATTCATGTGGTGTGTAGGAGAGATTTGAAAACCTGTGCAGCGCTGCATCCTGAGAGGATTTCACAGTACAGGAATGTGTGGAAGGATTGTATAAAGGTGTACTTCAATAAAGAGGCGGTCGCATTACACAGATGCTTCTGTATTTCATTAGCATAATTTTGTTTTGACAGATTACTAGGTGGTCCCAACTTTGGAAAAGTCATGTGATTTGTATATACTGTTTAAAATTAAGCCTCCTGTTAATAAAACTGTCTGTCTGAAGCTTCATGTTATGCGTTTCAACAGTCTTTGGGAGTAATGTTTCAACAGCAGATCTTTGGTTTTTTTGGGTTTTTTTGGTTTTTTGTTTTTCCTTTGAAAGTCTGAAAGTACTCTTGCTGATGTCAGAAAGATGTGTGATTAGGAGTCAAGCCTTTCAGTTTATTTTGAAAATTTTGCTCTTTGTTTTTTAAACAACTTTTATTAAAGTTTCATACTATATTGGAGTTATTTGGGTGCTTGTTTCTTCATGTTTCACATTAGAATAAAATTGCTGAAAAGGAAAACTTGGCTTCATTGTTCACAGAATTGATTTAAGATATTAGTGTGTGTTGACTTGCGGAAACTGGTGATAACTGTTTTTTCAAGTTCAAATTAATCACAACAATGCTTGTCTTGTTGTGGAATGAAACTACAGGTGTCTGGAAGTAGATACACAGCTATGCGTTACTGTCCTTTGATTTCATGTCTCTGTTCTCTTGGTAACGGATACAGGGTTCTTGGTGTTTGTGTTAGACACAGTGTATGCTGCGAAACATGCTTGTGTGCCTGTTCCTTTGGACTTTCTAAAAGTGCAGGTTTGTTTTGGAAGTCTTTCATTTTCTGATTCTTGATTTTCTGTATGGTCTAAAGATGTTTAAATGCTTGTCTGAAAAAAGTGCAAACCAATACAAAAAGCCATTGGTGTTGGGAACATTGGTCTGGATGGAATGCTTAAGTGGAGGATTTGGGGTGGGGAAGGGACACTTCGTCTTGCCAAGCAGTTGGTGCTCCACATCTTTTAGCAGAAGTTAGTAGTAAGTTAGTTAGTAAATGTCCCCTCTTCCTCAAGAGTAGCCTCTTGGAAAAAACAGGAAGTCGTAGCATATTTAGAATTTCTTTGTGTACTATACACAATACAGCTGCCGTCCCATATAGTTACAGTTGATCCTTTAAAGCATATACAGGGAAGGGTTCATTATCAAGTGTCATTTGCAAATATAAGAAGTCTTCTGCAACACCTTGCTTTCATGTTATAAGCAGCCTTAAACTGCATGTCATACTAAATTATGAGGATTACATTAACAGACTGCGTGGCTAGATTCGATGAAGTGGCTTGTTTTGCACGTGTTTATATTTGTGAACAGACTTAAAAGTAAGAGGTAGGACCCTTGAGGTCCTGTCTTGAATGTGGAAGGTATATAACTGCCCTTGTGTACACACCTCAAGGCTGGCTGCTAACAAGAGGTAGCAACAGAAAGAATTCTCTAATTGACACTGCTCAAATTTGCAGTTGTTTTGGCCTTGATGCTTTGAGTGTAAGATACTGACATCCTGCTTAGCCTCCTTGGAACAATACAGTTGGTGACACTGATATCCCAGTTTCTTCAAGTTATGGAAAGAACGTACTTGTGTTTACACAGCTGGCTAAGTTGGTGGTTTTCACAGAATCACAGAATATTAGGAGTTGCAAGGGACCTCGAAAGGTCATCTAGTGCAGCACCCCTGCCAGAGCTGGATCACCTAGACTAGGCGATTTTTAGCAGTTCCTTAATTGTTAGTGTCCAAGTACCACTTCTAAAAATATGAGTGGTAAAGTGTTACATTCACAGGGTGATTTCTGTTAAACATACATACTTTTGTTGTCCCATTCACAAGAGGAAGTATGAAAAGCTATTCAGTTATAAACTTAGGACCTACATGGAAGAACTGTGATGGTTGGATGAAAGCGTGACTTTAAAGTTTCCAGGTTTTCAAGCAGTTACATGTCAATGCCACGGTCAGATTTTGTTTCTAACACAAGTCAATTTGGTAATATCGCAGACAACATTAAAGCCGGTTCTTTTTTGATGAATTATTGTTGCTACATTCTAAATTAAGATTTATGAGAGGCTTTGTAGTTTAAAGAAAATTGAAGGATACTACTTCTTTTATTTTAGGTGTTTCTTTCATAGCATTTCATGTTTTCCTTGAATGTCTGTGCTCTGAATTTGTTGTAAGTGGAGAGGAAGATCGATGCAAAATGAAGACTGTACTCATGTGCCAGTTGACAATTGGTCTACCTTGTAAAGCATGTGCGTGCTGGTCAGGTCTGCTAAATTGCTCAGGCTGTCCATAGCAAAGTTGTTGCCTATACTGTGTGAATTAAGCAGCTAGTTTTGCTGAGACTATTTTGGTGCACTAAGGACTGCAGACTCTAGAAAATATTTTTCTAGTTACCTAAACAGACCAGTGGTGTGTTAACTGTAAATAACAATTTCAGTTTCTTTATTTTGTTCCTCCTCAGTCTTCTGCTGTGGTGGTTCTAAAGCCGCCGCTTCCCACAGCGAATGCTGTCAGCCCCCAGCTTGTTGTTCAGCAGTGCGCGCCTCTGAACGGTGTTTGCCTTCTCATCTGCAAAACTGAAAACTGCTACATACTGTGGACGACTTAAAGCCTCTGATTGGACAATGAAGCCACTCTTTGAAAGCAGTTGTTTTAGGATGATTATGAAGATACATGGATTAGACCCTGAATCAAAGGGTTGCAGTTCCCATTTAACATAGACTCTGGTGCGAGCAAAAGACTAGTTTCTGTCTTTGACAAGATAATTGGTTGGAATGAAGCAGTTTTGAAACTGGACTGGTATATTAGGAAACAGTTTGAGTCCAGAGACATACACAAATTAGTTTTATGTCAGTTTACTTCTTTAGATATTGTGCATGTCTTTAAAAAGAAAAAAAAAATAGAGATGCTAAATTCCGTTGCTGTATGAGGTTTTTTGGAAAAAAGTGCCTTGGGCCTGGAAGCAGCATTGCCCAGTATATTTGCTCGTCTTTGCCCTGTTGCAGGTTTGCTGGTGCTGCCTTCTGTTCTGTGGCTCTATGTTCTTTCATGGTTTTTGGAAAACTGAGCTAGAATCTGTGTATAGAGCAAATTATTCTTTCTCCAGGTGGAAGAGGAAGTGAACTGTCTGTTAAATGCTCTTCAGGAGCTCCAGAACCCCTCAGAGGGTTCTCTTCCTGGTTTTGGCAGCAGGAACGTGATTGTAATTGAAGGATTTGGCTTTCCTACGGAATGGAAATCTGTTGGCTGGTAGCGTGCATTCAACTTAAAAGTTTGTGGCTGTGTATTGAACTCCGCTTCCCTTTCCCTGTTGTATGATCAGGTAGGTATATTGTAGCTTATTTTTGATGCAGATGGCTTTGTCAGTGGTTTTCTCAGAGCTTTGTTACTTTGTGGAATGTTTGGGTGTTGGTGCAGGGGGTGTTTCCCACCTTCCTGACTTGGATACTTTTCACTTGTGAGTATAAATACCATATGTGAGAATAAGCAGCCCTAAAAGCATTCCTTTTCCATAGCTCCAGACAAAATGCGGGTGTCGAGTGGTTTGGTTGTGACTCTTCACTTACTGACGTTCACTTCTGTCCAGCTTCCGTTGTTACTCTTCTGTTTTCATACCCATATTCACAGCATGGCAGCTTATGAGAGAAGCAACTAGATGAATTCTGACCCAAGTTTCTGTACTGCTCCGATGGAGTCAAAGCTTACTGCTTTGTGGCTGTTGTATGCTCTTATGCCTACAGCCTTAGGTTTAAATGGTCTTACCAGTTGCTTCCCAAATATATTCAATTAAGCTCTCAGAAACAGTGAATCTATTTTCTTTTAACATGAGTCAGCTTTCCACAGCATCAGTTTTGTAACTCTGTTTACTACTATTATACCAGCTTCACTGTTTTTCCACAGCTTATGGGAGGTCTTTTGTTATGTGTTACCAGTGAAGTAGTTCCTCATGCCGCTGACAGGAGATCACAGCCAGCACAACTTCAAGGGGTAGAGTGGGGATTGCCTTTACGGTACGTGGTTGAGGGAGTACAATTTCTCTGTAACATTTAAAACTGAAAATTTAGGGCTTGGAAGGCTTGCACAGGGGAACCAAGAATTGATCCTGCCTAAAACTCTCTTGGTTGATGTAGTCTGGCTTTTTGGACCTGTAAGTGCTTCTGGAAGGCTAGTGACTTTTTGAAACTTTCATATTGTAGTTACAGTGTTAACCAAAGAATCGGTAGGATGTTATAGCTCTGATTTCTGACCATGTGAAGGTAGGTGGAACACTCAACTGTTTCATAATTTTGAACAATTCGTTTCATTTCAACCATTTCCCATTAAATGAGACTGTATGGATGTAGTGTTGTTCTGTGTGACAGTAGAAGGCTTAGAAATGCTTTCTATTCATTCAAAAATGAAGGCAGATTTTGGGAGGAAAATAGCAATATGGTCAGAACCTAAACTACTTCAAAAATTCATTTTAGGTAATTTTGATTGAGTGCCTTTTATGATGTATTTCATAGGACTGCTGTAGCTTTCTAAGATTTCAAGCCTCTGTATAGCACCTACTTGCTCAGTGACCTTCTTGATGTGGTGGCATTTGCCAGAATGTGCTCCATAATGTGAGTATTTTATGAAACTTGTTTCCAGCAGTATAACCAAAGTGTTGTTGCTTGTTTGGATGGGAGGATGGATATGGAATGTGAAAAGTCCTTGCTTGTTTAAACAGGAAGCTCAACACAAAAGTGAAGATGGTGGTTGCTGATACCATTTCATTATTATCCAAATGTTTTTAATAAAAGGGCAGTATTCATAAATCCTGTATTCTTGAGGAACACTAATGCAGCCAGGTACAAAAGCAAAGCGTCTTAATTTAAGTAAACTTAGGCACTGACAGTTCATAGACTAAATGTAAGGGAAACCTCCCTCCTTAAGGAGGGGAAGTGGAGTTGTTAAATATTACTGATCCACTTGCCTAGGATTCGCCTACTGCATTCTAGCACTGCTGTAGAGCCAGAATTCTCTGTTGTAGGTCCAGTGTCATACAAATAACTGGAGTGGTTTTTATAGTGCTTAGAGCTCTTTTCATCTATGGACTTGAATGCTTTTAGGTGAGGTAAGTGTGTATGCCGAGTGGTAGCTAATTTGCCTCTGAGTAACCAGTAAGCCAGTGGCTAGATGTTTTCATCCTCATGTTACAGGCATTAACATCAGTGAAGTGGCATTGAAGTTGAAGTTGAAAGGTCGAGGCTAAATTTTCACCCTTTACATTTAGTGAAAACAACCATGTGATGCCCTAATCTAATGAAGAATGTTTGTAGTTCGGAAACTTCAGCACTGAGCTTGCGTGAAAAAGACCAGAATAAGAGTGATGGTTGAGTTCTTAAACTAATCTGAAATTTAAATTCAGCTGTTACTGACAGAATGCGAGATGCGTCATTGATCTAAATTGGATTTGGTGTTTAAGTCTGTTTTAATGTTTTTAAAGGCAACTGTAGTTGTCAGTTAAGTTGGTGATAAACCCGTGTGTTTGTATAAAAGCATTTTGAGTTAACTAGATGCATCTCTTAAAGAAAAGCCATGTCCAAAATATAACACAGCACCATGACTTACTACGCTAATGTCTTGGATTTTTTGAAGGCCATTTTTGTCATCTGGACACTTGTCCCTCTCTCTAGGTGGCTGACACCATATTTTTGTTAAGATGATAATCCAAATGGTATTTCTTCCTTGCAACACCAGCAACATGTTATGCTGTTTTTTGAGTGAGAAGGTAGTATTTGCCTGTCCTCATTACTCCAGGAGCAGAAAGCTGTGTGTGTTTTCCTTCTGCTGTGTGACTTGTGCTGCTTTTCAT
The DNA here is from genome assembly GCF_000695765.1 of Mesitornis unicolor. NCBI lineage: Eukaryota > Metazoa > Chordata > Aves > Mesitornithiformes > Mesitornithidae > Mesitornis > Mesitornis unicolor. The sequence continues at coordinate 16,620 of NW_010190345.1, forward strand.
GTTAAAATTTGTCCTTAGTTGTGCCTGTAAAAATAACTTCAAGCAGAAACAAGAGTAAGTTTTCTGAAACCAAAAATGCTTTGATTTAAACAAAAGCAATAATAAATCAATAAAAGTAAATAAATATGTATCAGTCAATAAATATAAATCCTAATATGAGTCTGCACATGGTGTTATATCTTTATATAAGATAAATATCTCTAAATATTAGCTACATTCAGTGCAGTGACTTGGCTGGATATAGCCATAGTATCATCATTTAATTCTGTTACTGTGAAAGCTAAGAGGAATCCCTGTGATCGAGTTCTGCGCCAGCTGCGGTGTGGTGGTCTAGTAGGTACCATTCCTCTCTGTCTTGTTTAGTCTTGAAAAGGTAGTGGGAACCTGTTTTAAATGTTTTTGAGCAACCCACGCTCCAAGGTTACATACATGTATAATGTGAGAACTGATACTCTTCTAATGTTTTTGAGATGTTCAAACCCCTCCGCTACTGCATTAGGTACACATTAAAAGCGGTGGTGGTGGTGAATCTGTGATGGACAAACTGCTCCTGTCTGATGTTTTGTCCTGGCTGCTGCCTGTCTCAGTTACTCAGCAGTTCTCTTGGTGTGCAGATAGTGCTCTGCTGCCCAGAAAATGTGCTGTTTGTAACTTGAGTTTCCAGGTTTCACCTAATGGTGACCACACCAAGTCTCTCCACTTAGACTAAATGTAGTTCAATTCATGCTTTGACAGCTGCTAAATATACTGCCTAAGTTTGGTCATATTTATGTAAAAAAATGTTGGAACTGTTCACTTGATTTTGTGAAAATAAAGATGCTTACCCGTGGGAGAATCTTAAGGCTTGCCAGTATTGGGCTGTAGGGGATTTCAGGCTCTTAACTTGCGGAGGCATGTTTTCTAAATGGTGTGGAACCATCTCTTTAGCAAATTCAAACTTAACGACTACAGGCTTTCTTGGGGTATAGGTAGAAAAGTATTGCAGTATATATACACTGGATAGCAGATATGGAAGAAGCACTTGAGGTAATACCTGTCTGTTTGCAGTTCTGGAATCTTTTCCCTCTTAATGCACAGAGACTGCATGGTCATTTTGGCCTGTTTGGCACGGAGACAAGCAGAATAGCTTGAAGCCGTCATCATAATGGGTTTATGCTTTTGGGAAGGTACACTGGCAGGAGAAGGTGGATCTGGAGGAGAACAGAAAAGGAACATGAGGTCAGTGTGGTGGTTTGTGGCCTTTAAATACTTTTGTTGTTAGTCTGAATGGGCAAGAGAAAAAACAACTTCTAAAATTCCTTGCCAAATCCTTTTCTTTGTTCTGCTTTCTTGATGTCAGTTTTTTGTAGGGGTGGGCATTTTTGGTAGGTTTTTCTGTTTTGAAGCAGCAGCATTCTGCAACAGATTAAGATGGAGAAGTGAAGATGTTCATACTGCAAATGGTAATAATTAAATGGCAGAAAAGTATTATGGAGGTGTGAGCCTCTTTTTTAAAATGAAACATACTCAAAAGGAGAAAGAAGAACTGGAAGACTGTTGACATAAGAAAGCCTGAATTTCCCAGTGAATAAACTGAAGATATCAGTATCTTATGAGTACTGCAGAAGCAATATAATGTTTGGGTTTTTTGATCATATTTCATGAGAAGCTAGATTCAAGATTAAGTCCATAAAGAAGAAAGTCTGAATTGTATAATGTGAGAGAGAGCGTGATTCTGTAATATCTGAGGACTTGAAAGGTTGGTTCTGCTTTGTTCTTACTCAGTTTTTAGGCAAGAGTTGTCACTGCAGTAATAACTCCAGGCCAACTGAGAGTAGTCTAAAGAATTCATGTAAGAATACAAACAAGAAATACAGCAAAATTTTTGTTTCTTGTATTATGTGGTCACCAAAATTCTTCAGTAATGTGAATTTGATAAAATAGCAAAGACAGGTAAACCGTATTGTTCTCATACTTCTTTTTAAAGTCTTTATTTTGAACTTGTGCTGTTCATACAGTATCTACTAGTCAAAACAGGTGGATCTTGATCAATTTGTGCCTTGAAGTCACCTACGTAATACCATGGCTGTGTAGGGGAATGGGTAAAATCGTGTGTACTTCTAGAGTAAGTACAGGATAGTTTCAGTTTCCAGCCTTTGGGAAGGGTAGAGGTTGCTGATGGGATCAGCAGGATGAATGGCAAGTTGTTGCTGCAAAAAAAGTGAGTAAGTAAAAAGTAGTATGTTGAGGTACTTGTGGCTGAAGCTGAAAGTGTTGTTGAAGAACCAAAGAGGAAGAATATGGTGTAGTCTTGAATCTCAGCATAAGAACTGGAGGAGCCATAGCGAGCTTGATTTATTTGGGGCATGGGACAGAATGTTTAAGTATTTGTGCCTGGGAGGGGAATAGCTGGAGTTTTAAGGGAAAGAATGAGTCCTTACTTAAGAAAGGTGAAGATTTGCAATCTAAAATGGCGTATGTGGGGTTGTTACAATGGTCAGTGTGGTTGAGCTTTTAAGTCTGGTTTTCACTTATGTTCTTTACATTTCAGCAATAAATATTTGAGAATCATGGGGTGAGGGGGAAGCAGCTGAATAAAATAATATAAAAGATGTTCCCCAGGGCTCAGTGTTGGAGCTACTCTTGTTTAACATCTTGATCAATGATCTGGATGAGGGGATTGAGTGCTCCCTCAGCAAGTCTGCAGATGACACCGAGTTGGGAGGGAGTGTTGATCTGCCTGAGGGTAGGAAGGCTCTGCAGAGGGACCTGGATGGGCTGAGGCCAATTGTATGAGATTCAACAAGGCCAAGTGCTGGGTCCTGCACTTCGGTTTCATTAACCCTATGCTGTGCTACAGGCTTGGGGAAGAGTGGCTGGAAAACTGCCAGGCAGAAGAGGACCTGGGGGTGTTGATTAACAGCCAGCTGAGCCAGCAGTGTGCTCAGGTGGCCAGGAAGGCCAATGGCATCCTGGCCTGTATCAGGAGTAGTGTGGCCAGCAGGACTAGAGAAGTGATTGTCCCCCTGTACTCAGCACTGGTGAGGCCACACCTTGAGTCCTGTTTTCAGTTTTGGGCACTGCATTGTAAGAAAGACACTGAGGCACTGGAGGGATCCAGAGAAGGGCTACAAAGCTGGTGAAGGGTCTTGAGAAAAAAATCTTATGAGGAGTGACTGAGGGGCTTGGAGTTTTAGCAGTCTTTAGCAGTTTTGAGTTAGCTGGGTGCAGAAGCTGGGTGGGAGCAAAGCCAAGGCAGCAGACCCAAGCTAGTCCACAGAAGTATTGCACACCATAATGGAATTTGAGGGGAATGCTGACTCTTTTCTCAGTGGTTGCTGAGGGTTGCACTGGAGGGTCTTGCCCATCATGCTGCCCTGAGGTCTACTTCCACATTCCTTGTGACCGTCACAGCCACTGTATGATCTGATTATAATTGTATTTTATATTAATATTGATATTAATGTTAGTTTATTATTATTTTATTAAATCTGTTTATATTTCAACCTATGGGTCTCTGTTCCTTTTTCCGATTCCCCTCCCCAGATGGGGAGGAGTCACTGGGTGACAGAAGTGTCTAAACAATGATGATTTTATATTTTCTATAAAGGTTATCCTATAGTTGTTTTATTAACATATAGATGTGGTGCTTAGGAACACGGTTTAGTGGTGACTTGGCAGTGTTACATTTGCAATTGGACTCTATGATGTTAAAGGTCCTTTCCAACCTAAAAATCATCTATAAATGGGAGCTTTGCCTTCAGAGTCAGTTTTGTGAATGTCTTGGAGGTCGGGCTGCCACCAGGCATGCTCAGTACTTGTAGCTGTGGACTGTCTCCAGGTGCAAAATCTGCAAATTCTCCTGGTGATACTGGAACTTCAGGGTTCAGGTGGAGACAGCTCAGTGAGTAGAACTAGATCATAACTTCCATGTGTATTCAGTAGTGCCTTAGGTGTGCGATAGTCCGTAAGCTCTTTGCATCAGGATTGTGGTCAAAAAGCTCAGAAAGGCTTGTCTGGGCTGGCAGCTGTGCCACTGCTTACCTCTGGCTGTAGCTTGGTGTGGTTTAGTGTCAGCACAACCTCAGCATTTCACTGGTGCACTCTGAGGAAGCACTGGTGAGCTTTCTGCTGTGTGTCTGTCCTCCCTGGGAGCTATCACTGTGATGGACCGTGGACACTCCTTACCAGGGCTGAATCAAACTGCCAGAGCAGTTTGGTTAGAAAGGTGTTCTTTAATAGCGTTCACAGAATCATGGAATCAGTAGGGTTGAAAGAGACCTCTAAGATAATCGAGTCCAACCAATATTCTATTTATTTTTTTAACAATTAGCAGGGGCCTTCTGTTTCAGGTTTTATGTCAAATTTGTGATAACAGTTAATTAGTCCCCTTCCCCCACAGTTGTGATTGTTCGGTGAAAATGTATGATGACAGGTAATCTGGAATACGGTATAGAGAACAATGGTTTATTATCTGCCTGTAATAATGATGCTGGTTTTAACTCTCCCAGCTGCAAACCTCCAGGAATAATGAAATGGTAGAAAAAGAATTTATAGCCTTTTATATTCTCTGCATAGCTTCTGGGCTGTGGGATGCGGCTCTATGACCCATGGAAGAGCTGGTGTGCTGGAAAGAGGCTGTATTTACTAGTAATCTTTGTGGACTTTGGTCTTTCTCATGAGACTCTCTTAATCTCAGCTTAAAACAAGGATGCCGTTTTAGTGCACCTAGTGATACAAGTCTAGATTTATGATTTCTTTTAGAGACTCATGGAGTTCAGGAAAGTAGGATCAGATTAGAATTTTTATGTTGATAATACATTTAGAAAGTGACACTGACACTACCGCAGCACCAGTGTCAGCTTTGTAATATCAAAACCTGAAACATAACAGGCTCTCCTCTGAAAATTGAAATAGTAATATGAGAAAGCATTGTTTCTGATGGTCTGCACATCCGGGGATCTTAGCAGGAGAAGAGAGAAGCTGTTTTGAAGATACTAGGGTAATAACTGCAAAATATGGGATTAAACTAAGCAATGGACAAGGAGGGGACTTTGTTTAGTTGTTGGGCTATGCAGGACCTATTAACTGGGTCTGTTACGTGTGTTGAGTGTATTTTTTGAGTTGTTGGGTAGCATAAGGCCAAGATGGTGAAAACTGCAGTTAGTATGTACTGCTGTCAGGATTGCTGTCATTGCTGTGGTGTTTGTAAATACAAAATAAACTCATAGGAGATCAACTGCTTAATCACATGTATTAAAGCCACAAGCTTGAGTTAACCAAGTTCTTCAATTAATGTGTAGTATTTGGTGTATGCTGAAATAGAGCGTGTTTGGTATCCTGCACAGAGTGATGTAGTTGATGATAATTTATTAGTGTGTTTAACTAGGATCGAACTGCAGGTTTTCTTGTGCCGAATTCCTGTTTGTATTGCATCTTATGAGGAGGTGTGAGACCAAGCTGAGCTGTGAGACCAAGCTGACCCATGAGACTGGATTCTGTGTTAACACAAGCATTTTCTCTCTAGGAAGACATCCGTCCTGGCAATGCTAAACATACTGTTGGTGGTGTTTTATGCCATGAAGTTACTAGATTTTTCTTTTCCTTCGGGTGACTGTGGGTTCTGTGGGCTGTCATACTGGGGTGATCTGAGCAATCCCCCTCTTGGCCTGTGCTCCCCTCCTTTACCCTGTCTTCCCCAGCTTGCAGGGAAAGGGGAGGCTCTGGCTTTCACATTTAGCACGGCATGGAAGAATGTGAAAATGTATGTTGTAGTTCAATAATTCTTGCCTTTTGCGGTCTGGTACTTGATTCTTAGTTGACTGAATGGTGGCTCTCCTACTGCAGAGGGATAAGCACAGAGTTTGTTTATGCTTCAAACACCAATTTGAGAGAAATGCGAGACCCTCCAAAGCTCTGAATTGGAAGAGTTAAAATTGTTCAGCACTCTTGTTCTGACGTTTTCTTCAAGCATAGGTGGATTAAGTAGACATTTTCTCTTGTCATGTGTCTGTTGTATGGCTCTGGTAAGTGATTAAACATTCCTG
>NW_010190345.1:22676-25538 GCF_000695765.1 Mesitornis unicolor
TGTTGTTCAGAACTGTACAGATGGTGCAGTGCTTGCTCCTTGAGAGAAAGCTGGCATGTGCCAGCTGGGCAGCTTCAGGGGGTGAAATACGGAGATGTCGCAGGGTTGTATGGATGTTCTCTTAAGCTTCTGTGTTCTGAAAGCATTGCAGGCTTCTGCTTAAAGAGAAACAGGCTTGGAGGTGGTATCAGGCATGGAGTTGTTCCGAGTACAAGTGCTCATTGATGGTGTTTTCAGAACTTTCAGGATAGTCACTACTCTCAGAGGAAGTGAACAGAGCCTTCATGGAGAGAGGTGGAGGGGTGAGGTGGAGTCAATTGATGCATTTCACATAAAGCAGATTTTTATATGAAGAGAGATGCAATTACTATAGTAAAGTAGAGTTTACTATGAAGAATTAAAGTAAATTCCAGAATTCTTGCTTTAGGGAGGAAAAAGAATATTTGAACCAAGGGTTATAATCATTAAATCCTGTTTAAAAATAGCTGATAACTGAAGCTGGGGCTAGTTTTCTTAATTGCTGAGGAGTTCCACTATTTTTTTTCCCCCATTCAGTATTTTGGTCTGTGTTTGGGAATGAAAATACATTAAGCTTCTGATATTTTTAAGCTTTTCAGTTGCAGGTTTCAAGAGATTTGCACTTCTCCCCCTAACTGTGTGAGCAGGATGACTGCGTGAAGGTGCTTACTTAAAGGCTAAGCAGAACTTCAGGCTTGACTGAAATGGATGCTGTGTCTTAACAGACCACCTACTCCTTGCTAGTGCTGCTGAGGTACCCAGACTAGTCTATGATAAGGATTTTCTGGGGCTATTATTCAAGGAATGGGTTGAAACTGGAGAATGCCATACAGTGTATTTGGAAAGCTGTGAAGAGAAAAAACTTGTGTGTGGGCTTTTCAAGGATGTCTGTAGGCAGTAATATATAAACAATTGCTGGCCGAGGTTCAAACCGGTGTTTTCAGATTAAAGATGGATCTTTATTTATTTATTTATTTATTTATTTATTTATTTTAAATCTGAATCTGTTAAGGAGCTGTCTCTCTTTCCATAAGGGTTCTGTCTATTGTTGTTAAACCTGCTTTCTTGTTAACCCCCACATTGGTGGTTGGTTAGAGCAGTTCCTGCACAGCCGCTCTGAGCAGCTGACCTGACTGTGCTCTGTGTGTTCTGGTTGTCACATGCACTGGTGGGTGCCCTGCAATCTCGAATGGAGCAGGAGGTTGTAGTGGGAAAGGATCCCCTGTGATATGTAACTTCAGGGATTCAACAGAACATCTGGGCTGTGTTTCAAGGGAAATCCAATGTGATTAATAAATCTAGAGTAGTATGATGAGACAGCCTTCTGGGCATTAGTGTACTGAATCATAAATCCGTGAAACAGTGGAATATTTTTGAAATTTTGTTGCTACTGATATGGAGAAGAGATTCATGTAGCAGATGGGAGGTGGTTGGTTTTGAGAACTTGTCACATAACCTCCTGGCACATAATGATGTGGTTTAACAGTTCCCATCTCAAAATTTTAACTTTTCCTTTGTGGCATCTTTGTAACATGGAGTAAATTGCTATGGACTTGTGCTGGGTGCAGCTTGAGACTTGTACTAATGGTTTCCACCCAGAAAGAGACTGCTGCTATTGGGATGCTGAAGCTTACAGGGAGCTTTTTCTTTGAGGTGAACTTTACTCCTCGTCCTTTCTGTCCAAGTGAAAGGTGGCTCCTGGTTCTGTCTCCTGCTGGTACAGAAGTCTCTGCTGCAGTGGAGGAAAACAGAGGAAGAGAAATGCTGGCATGGCAGTGAAGGCCAGCTGTCCTGATCTTCCTTGTCAAACAACTCATGTCATACAAACATGTGCAGTTGTCTGTAGCACTGCAGACTCTGCAAGTGTGAGACTGAGTGATGTAAGCTGGTCTGGTGGAATTGTATGTGTAGGTAAAGAGAGAACCTGTACCAGTGATGCGCAATTTTAGGAGAAATGTATTTATTAAAGACAATGGTTTCTTTGTGAATCTTATTTGGGGTTGAAGGAAACTGAAGTGAAAGATAGATGTCTCTAACTAGTAGTTTGAACAGTTGACCAGACTGCTTCAGACTAGCCTCTTTGAAAAGGCTGGTGTTAAAGTGGATGATGATGACAACCTTAGTAGAAAGCTGAACTATGATCCTCCTTAAACCTTTGCTAATTCTTACCAAGTGCCGGTTTTGTCCTGCCACCATCACTGGAGTATCCAAGTGCCACACGATAGCATAGTCAGTGACGTTAACATCTGTACAAGGTAGATTGCAGACTGGCAGGTCTAAGGGATTAAATGTGGTCTAATAAAAGCTCGTCTTTTCATTACTTAAATGTTTTACGCTCTTCACGTAAGAGAAAGCCATGTGGGTACTCAGATACTAGAAAGACCAAGCAATTATTTCCTTCTTTTCCAGACTCTGAAGGAGCTTCTCTCTGAAATACTCGCATTTAAAGTACTTGTTGGGGCTCTCAAGCTGTCCAATCTCTTGAATGTTTTGGCAGTTGAAGGCTTATCTTCTAAATTCAGTTTTGAGAGTTGTAGCTGTTCCCCGAACAGAAGTGTGTGTGGTTTGATGTGTAATAAAATCTAGTTATCGCCTTGTTACAAGGCTATGTTACATTTTTTTCTGAAGATGTGGCTCTGTAACTCCCGTGGCCGAGCAAGCTGGGGGCCTTTTGCAACTCTTCCCACTATGCTGAGCGAATTTCCGCCTCCCAAGTCCAGGGGGGCTGCTGCTGCGCTGCTCGCAAGCCCTTCCTGAACGAGGCCACCTCTGCCTGTGCCGGCAGCATCCCCGTGAAGTGGCAGTGCGCGGGAGAATTTAACAGTTCGTTTCCCCTTGGGAAGA
>NW_010190346.1:0-3361 GCF_000695765.1 Mesitornis unicolor
AGTTCTATTTAGCTCAAATCAGGACAAGTGTCTTTTGTTTGTCGAGGGGGATGGGGAAGGGGGAGGGGAAGCAGGAGGAGCAGAAGAGAGGAAAGTGAAAATCTTCTTCCAAGATCCCTGCCTTCTACTCTGCCAAGGGAAACAACTAGTATGTTCAGAATGTATTTAACAAACAGAGCAAAGCTACCAGTAGAGGGCTCAGTTCACATATTATCTACTGATCACAGCTCTAAGTGACTGAACAAAAGACATTAAATCAGAATCATTCACATGGTGCAAAGTTTCCTATTCTTTCAAAGGAATAAACTTACAAATTAAGGCAACACTATAAAAAAGAATTTCTATTAATGCATGGTAACGGATAATTAAAACACAGTTTTTGAACATTTTAAGAGACTTCACCTTCTAGAACCATAAGGTCTATAATATTAGGGTAAAGTGTTTTTTTCCATTTAGAAAGATATTAAAGCAGATTTGAAAGCAAGGATGGAACTATGATGAAATAAAGATTAATTCATACTAATTGGGTAAACACTGGTCACCTTGGCTATCTACAGCTGTTGTAAGAGGCCTCAAACAAGAGCTCAGACAAGGACATGATTTTTGTAACTGTGACTAATACGTCCTAAGTACACTGATACATCCTAGTACACTGATACATCCTAGTACAGATACATCTTAGTACATTCTGAAGGACTATAGATAAACTAGCAGAACAATGGCTGAGACCAAGATAAGGGAGCTGAGGAAAAGGGTCCAGGAAAGACCACATATGGGAGAAAGACTCAGAGTTCATGGAAAGGACAGTAAGAGTGCCTCTTCAGAACCACAAGGCACCACCAGAGACCACCAAAGGACCCCTTGTACGAAAGCACAGTTTGATCCGAGAATGATTCAGCAGATATTTATTTTAGTTGTGCAAGCTTGGATGGAATAAATAATGCCCCTTGCACCTGACGTTGAATAAAGAATGCTTGCTTCTTAATGCTACATTGGTGTTAAGAGGTTTTTCTATTCCTGGTTTTGGTGACGCAGCCAATGGCAACTAAAGACAAAGCCCCCTTGCTTGAAATTAAACATGGAAGACAAAGTTCAGTAGTATGCAATTCATCCACATTAGAGCAGAGCATCTCACAGTTGTTTCCACAACCAGTTTCAAGAAAAATCCCTTTCCTTTTTACTATAAAAATTACTGTTGGAATGACCAAATAACACTTGAGGTGGTTAAACATCATAACAACAAGACAAAAGGTACCACTCAAATAGTGCTTTTCTGTAAAAACATAAATCAGAAAAACAGACACATAAATCTTGAAAAAAACCCCTAAAAAAAAAATCTGTTAACTGGCACTAGCATTAATGTTATTGTAGCAAGTCCCAACATATATTTATCTTTTAAAAGGAAAACAAGAATAGTGCAAATTGTAACTGTATAAGGAAATAGCTAAATGCAAAGCAGTGAATCACATTACTGGTTAAGATTTCTTTTTATCAATGTTGACAACAAAAATAACTGCCAACTTTGATGTACTGGGTCAAGAAGCTAAACCAAACAAAAAAAAAATTATAGTTCCAATAGCAAATCAAGCGTTTCGTAGGTATAACAATAGACCTTCATTTAGTGAAAGTTTTGTTCAATGGTACTAGGACATTTATACCAGCTGTCTTTGGCATACATATTGTACAAATTAAAGCAAAAGACACAGCTGAAGGAAGGAGCTAATTTCTCAAGTTTGTAGAAGTCCATGAAATATCCTCTTTAATGCATGGCATTCTTCAACACTGACTATTAAACAGCAGGAACTGAAAACACTTTGGGAAAGGAGACAAGAGATTCCATAAAACACTACCAAAAAATTTTTTAAAAAACACAATAGACTTTCATGAATATTTTTCATGTAAAAGTATGGCACTATGCTGAACAGCAGCACTCTGTGGCCAGAAAACAAGTATATAAACATAGATACAGTATATCGTATAATTCAGAGATGGGGAAAAATTAAGTATCCAGTGCTATTATTATGCATGACTGTGAGAGACTGAAAGAGTTAATGTCTCAAACATTGTGGCAGAGCAGGTCCTGCATAACAAAAGCTGCAAGAAGAAAAGAAGTGCTGGAAGCAGAGCTGTCTGCTTGTCCAGGACTCAGGCTGTGCAATTCTGTTGCCAGGCAAGACCATATATGGCCAGAGGTCATACAGAGCTAACATGGGGAAGGGCTCACAACCACCCCCCGCTACACAAAAGGATTCCTGCGCAGCAGACCAAGAGTTATGCAAGTCCTCGAGGGACTGGACTGTATAAAAGACACAGACTCAGGGAGCCATGTGTGTGCCTACCACCTGAGGATTGCCTTGTCATCATCATGGAATCATCGAGGGATTTAAGGTGGTGATATCTTTTCTCATCTCTTTCCTATCACTCTTTTCTCTTTTCCTCCTCCTTACAAAAGGTTTCCACTAAGAACCCACATTGCCAACTGCTTCTATATTTTCCAAGTTCAAATTGTTTACATTAAAAAGTTTAACTGATCATTTGGTGTCAGTTCACCTTAATTTAGCCCGAGGGGATTTACAGAACTTTAGTTGCTCTTTTCCCACCTTATTAAAGCATCTGTGTTCTCAATGCTATCGCACACAAACTACTTCTATAACTCTGAAGTGAAAAAAGTGCTTCCCTTCTTCACATAAATCTCATTGCTCACTAACACATTAATTGCTTTGGAAATCAAACATCCTACAGCAGAACAGCCGAGTTACTACGCAGAACTCGAACTTCACTTTTGAAGTTTATACACACAACTGTTCTCAGAATTAACACTGAAGGACAGTATTGTCACCGAAATGAGGAATAGAAAAACCTCTTAACGCCAATGTAGCATTAAAAAGCAGGCATTCTTTATTCAACGTCATAGGTGGTCTCTGATGGTCCCCGGTGGATCTGAAGAGGCACTCTTACTGCTCTTCTCTTTTAACTTTATTTGCTAATTCCTTGATTTCCCTTATCAACCAGTGTCTCCTAGTCTATCTGCAGTCTATCAAAATGTACTAGGATGTATCAGCGTGCCAAGATGTTTCAGCTCCAATTACTAAGTTGGCTCCAATTATAAAGAAAACATGTATTGTACCGGCTACTGGCTCCAACTATAAAGAAAACATGTCCTTGAGTGCATGCCTGCTTGAGGCCTCTTGTAACAATTCCCCCCTTTTTGAGGTTCATAGGTTCTTAAGCCTATGATCCTCAAACCATCCCTTAGTACCTTTGACACATACATAGTGGCATACATTGAAAAATACAGCAAGATATAAGAAGCAAAAGCACTATCACCAGTATGAATATAAACAGCTGCTTTAACCAATTT
>NW_010190347.1:0-2667 GCF_000695765.1 Mesitornis unicolor
CGAGCCCCCCCGAATTTCATCCGTGAGGATGCTCTGGTCCCCGGTCCCCTCCACCTCACCCCACCGATGTCCTTCCCATGTCCCACACCCCATCCTGGTCTGTCCCCGAGGGCTGGGACCATCCTGACCGGGCCCTGTCCTCTCCCAGACACGCGAGGGCTGGGGCAGCTTCGTGCTTTGCCGTGGGGTGAGCAACCCCTGGCAGACGGGGACTGGAGACGGGGTCCCCAACGCCCAGAGGGATCCACAGGGACGGAGCATCAGGACCAACGTGGGTGACGAGAAGCTGGGGCTGGTGCGGCAAAGCTCAGCACAGCCGGACTGACCGGCACAACCGGAGTGCTTGACAGTCAGACTGCTCAGCACGACCAGACCGCTCAGCACAGCCGGACTCCATGGCACAGTTGGACTCCATAGCACAGTCAGACTGCTTGGCACAGTCGGACTCCATGGCACAGACTTCATGGCACAGCCAGACTCCATGGCACAACCGGACTCTATGGCACAGTTGGACTCCATGGCACAGCCGGACTGCTCAGCGCAGCAGCCACGAGAGGGCTCCCCCAGTCCAGCTCTCGCACTGGACAGCGCAGGAGATGCTCTGAGTCCCTGCGATGCTCCAGGGCCACGCGCGTCCCCGCGGCGCCCAGCCCTGAGCCAGGAGGACGAGGATGGAGGCTGAGGACAAAGGCGCAGGCTGGGGAGAGGGCTGCAGCACGTCCCCCCTCTTTGGGGTCCTTTGGTGACAAAATTGGTGGCAGATGAGGACGCCACACGAGCGCTGCTGCCAGCCCCCTCCACTCCGGCAGCAGTGGGAGGTGCAGTGTCCCCAGTTTCCCCCCTGCCCACAGAGGGTTGCTTCCCTGCGGACCCCCTTTTTCTACCAGCCAGGGACAAGGGGCAGGACGCAGCACGACACACACTGCAACAACCCCCCAGGGACCCTCTCTGGTGTCCCCCTACCCGGCGAGGCACAAAAATGTGACCCAATTCAGCATCGTGTGACAAGCACCGTGCCCCACACACACATCCAGCGTGCTGGGGTGGGCAAGGACATGCGGTGCCAGCCCTGCCCCACTTGTGGTGCTGGGGGTGGCCAGGAGCACCTCAGGGTGCTGCCAGGGTGCTCCTCGGGTGCTGATTCCCTGGAGGGGTGACCCAGCCCCAGGCTGGAGCCTCTCTCGTGGTTCTGGAAGGGCCAAGCTCATCCTATTAAAGCGATCAGCGTCATCTGCTTGCTCTGTCCCCGGCAGCTACAGCCTCGCAGGAGGCAGCGTGGGGTGGGGAAGATGCTGAATTCCACTTAAATTTGAGAAGAATCTTCTTCTCAGTGAGGGTGACAGAGCACTGGAACAGGCTGCCCAGAGAGGTTGTGGAGTCTCCTTCTCTGCAAACATCCTCTCTGCCAGGGCCAGGCTCGGAGCACACGGAGCCGTTTCTCCCTGCGACGCCATGAGCCCGTCACAGCTGCGGCATCTTCAGAGCCCTCAAGGATTTTTAGCTGCAGATTTGCTACCAGCCACAACCGGGATGCATCTCAGCAAGGAGCTATTTTGGGCTGGCGTCGAGATACCAGCGACGAGTGAGCCAGAAACACTCCAGATGCACAGGCTGGTCCTGAATCCTCAGTTATTCAGGGCCTATGGGGTCAGGAGGGCAAAACCCACAATGTGAAGTGAGCCCAGGTCCAGCCTGCAGCCCCCAGGGCCGTGCAGTGCTGACCCCGCTGTGAGTGCCAGGAGCTGGGGTAGCGAGGATGCTGTGGTGGGGCTGGAGGTGCCCGGCACAAGAGAGGGGCTCCTTGGCCACCTCCTCAGCACCACAAAAACAAGCGCAGTGGGGTCCAGCGCCCAGCAGTGCTCGACGTCCCAGGCTACCGCTTTGCTCCACCACAAACCTCGCCAGCCCCTTTCCAGCTCCCCCCATCGCATCACGCAGCTCCTCCGGCCCAGAACACTGGGCACGGGATGGACGGACGCTGCAGTGCTCCCTCCCGACTCGCCAGTTTAACATCACAGACCACCCTCGGGCTCAGCTCTGACCCACACTCCTCGACCATCACTGCCACGTTTTGATGCTAAACTCAACGGCATCGTCCGTGGGAGAAGCCGCAGTCTCCCGTTGTTGTCTGGGTGCTCCCCTGGTGGAGGCTGCCAGGTCAGCATTGGCTTTTCGGCTCCCCCAAGGTGACTCGCAGAGCTCTCCCCTGCCCTGGGGTGACGTGTCCCTCTGCAATGCCACCTACCTGAGTGGACCACGTCCATCCAAGGACAAACTCAAAGACTTATCTGCCCCTTTTTGCCGTAAACAACAACAAGGCCTCTCAGGGTGGACCCTGCCGAGCCCAAAAACCTGCGACGGGCAGAGAACAAACGACAAACGCCTCATTATTAGCAAAACCAAATAAATAAGGACCCAACTCTTCCATGGCTGCCCCTGCGTCCGTGCCATTACATAATGGGAAACCCTTGAACCTAAAATCCCTCCGCTCCTGCGGCTGCCGGAGCTGCCGACTGACCATCTGGATGCAGTTTTCCAGCTATAATCTAACGAGGCAGGCTTTGCTCGTAGGGTGCGCACACGGAAGCAAATCCTCCAGGACTCCTCGGGAACGTGGTCGCGGCGGCAGGACGGGAGCCGCCACGTGAGCGGCAGCTCGCGCGCGCG
>NW_010190347.1:2698-4966 GCF_000695765.1 Mesitornis unicolor
AGAGGGAGGCTCCGGGTTCTCGGCTCTGGCGCTCACAAGACAGCCGGGACGTTTCGGTCAGATTCTGAGAGCAGAGGGAGCCGTCAGATGGTCAGGAGGCGAAGTGGAACGGGGAGATGTCATCCTGAGGGGAGTTTTCTTTGGGGGATAAATCACGGGGAAGAGAAGGTAACACCTCAAATACTGGCTCTGCAACACATCCTCATCTTCCACGCAAATAAATCAAGAGCCCAAACCCAATCCCAACCACGAACCAGGACACGTTTTCCAGCTGGGGAACCCTCCCAAGGCTGACACGCGGCACAGAAGCCGCCCGTCTGTCCCTTACCTGCGAGAAGCACCCGATCACGCACCCGCACCCTGCAGCAACAGGCGCTCTCCACCACAGTGACGCGGTGGGAAGACAGCGCGACGTCCTTCAGCTGCGTCACCCCGGTTCTTGGGGGCAAACTGAGGTCTGGAGAGGGGAGAGAAGAGAAGAGCAGAGAGGGGACAGGAAAGGCAGGGGCTGCTCTGGCTCTCCCCCAAACCCCCCAGCACACAGCGTGGCCTGGGACAGGGCAGGGCCAAAGCAACCCCTTGCTGTGCCTCTCCGAGTCAAGGCTCTTACTTGACACATGGAGGTTTTAGGGAAATTCACCTTTTTGTCACCACGGAGAGATTCTGCGGGCAAACAGCTGGCAAACAGTCACAAGGAACACGCACACCTCGAGCGAGAGCAGATCCCAGCGCTGTCTCGCCCGCTATGGGAATTTTGCTATGTAAGCTCCAGCTGGAAACAAGAAACAAATCAGTGCCCAGAGCAGAGGCGGCTCTGAGCAGCCGGGGCTGCGCACCCTTACACAACGCTGTCAGTCCCGATGGCACCGCAGCGCGCTGATCGCAAACCCGGCGCTCGGGGGGAAGGGGAGCATCGGTGTTTCCAGCAGCCAGGGTTTGCCGAGCACAGCGCAGCCACAGCGGGGGTGACCCCGAGGAGGCTGAGCTGGCACGGGTCAGACCGAACGGTCACCGGGATTTCGGAAAACGCTTTGCAAACACAACAGGTCGCAGTGAGCGCTCTCCCCTCGCAGGCTCCCTCCCCTGGCTGTGCTATGGAGCTCGTCTGGGGTCAGGAACACGCGCAGCACGACACCGGGCTTGAGGCGTTCTGCATGGGCAGGCCGGGCAGCGTCCTGAAACACAAAGACATCAGCGACGAAACCTGCTGACCAAGCTGGGGCACCACTGACCCCATTTCTAATGGCAACGAGGAACCCTCCACAGCAGACACTAAGGACACGAGTGAAAAACCCAGAGTTGCCAAGCCTGCACATAAACCAGACACACGTGAAACCCCAAATCACTCTGAGGGTTAAGTTCAGGTGGAGGGGCCTCCATAGGGGCTGGCCCAGTCCTGACACTGGAGCCTGCTTCAGTATCCACCCCCCCCACACCGAATAGCACCGAGCCCTCAAAGTGGGGGGGGAAGAGAAGAGAAAAGAGGAGCTGAGCCTGCAAGGTCAGCTCAGCAACTGGAGCGACCGGTGATGGCAGCACAGCCAGAGGCCGGATGGGATGAGATGGGGATGAGATGGAGCCGCACGCAGCCAGGGGCTGCTTCAGACACAGCGTGGAGGGGGCGACGGGGCAGCTTTGGCGATGGCTCACTTGTGAGACAGGCCCATGGGCTGGAGACGTGCGAACAGCCCCAGCCAGCAATGGGAACAGGATTTCTGCTGGTGCAGAAGAGAGCCAGTGGCCTGAAAACGCGATTGAAGGCTTTGGTGAGCTTTAATTTCAGCTGCGCAGCCGCCAGCTCCAGGGGGAGGGTGCGAATATCCTGGGGAAAGTGGGGGAAACCCAATTCCTTGAGTCTGTCATGACTAGACCGTACAAAAAGACTCCCAAACGCCCTTTAAGAAGCAGTCTCCTGCTGGCCAGGACGCCGACTGCACTGCCTCGTAGGCCTTTTCCAGCTCAAGGACTGTGTCATTGCAGGCATGGGCCAGCCTCGCCGCTGCTTCTCATTAGCAGTGCCCGTTTGTGCCGCCAGTCGGCCTTAACCCACAAGCAGCCGAGGCAGAGCCGGCCGTGACTCAAAACCCACGGCCGATCGCTTCTGGGACTGCGCGCCCAAGATCGGTGCAGGCTGTTTTACAGCTCAGCAGTTCAAATCTCGGTCAGCAGAAGTTAACTGCGGATCCCCAGGGGGCCCGCTTCACCTTGTCAGCGCCGGCGGAGCAGGGACCGACGGCAGCCGCTGCGCAGGGGACCGCAACGCACCAC
>NW_010190347.1:4997-21543 GCF_000695765.1 Mesitornis unicolor
CACAGCACACGCAGACCGCATCTCCCTGACCCTGCCTGTAAGTGAAGAGAGACGTCAAGCCCTCATTAGTTTATGTTAAACTGCAGGAGTTTGGGATCAGAGACCGCAGAGTTAAATTGGCATCTAACAAAGAAAGGGCTCGGTCTTCCTGTTTTCCTGAGTTTTTCTTCCTAGTCCTTCTCAAGAACTGAAATCCGTAACCACAAACCAGCAATCTGTTAAACCAGCTCTGAAGCCTCAAGATCTGGGCTCTCCTCGCTGGGATATCTGCAGCCCCGTGGCTCTGCGCGTCAGAGCAGTTTGTGTGACCACCTCCCGACCCCTGCACCAGCGCTGTTCTGGGATCTCCTTTCCAAACAGGGATCTTCCCTCTCCTCACAGGACATTGAAACACGCATACAAATAAGAAATGCAAAATGTCCCAGCACGGCAGACGATCGTAACTTGGTTTTAGTTAAAAACTACAACCAGGTCTTCATGCAACGCTGCTGCTCCAACCAGCTCGTCAGCAAGAAAAGGCACGAGGCGGCCAGAAACCAGACCCGGAGCCACCATCAAACCAGGATTTCATTTCCCAGCCTCACCGCACACCCTGAGCCCATCCCCTCCGTGAGGGTGCAGCAGTGATGGGCCCTGGCCCCCTCAGTGAATGGGGACAGGGGGACCCAACGGATGTGCTGACGAAGGAGACCCCGGGGCAGCTCGAGTTTGCAGGGAAACACCACGTGCTGGGGGATTCGAGGTGCAAAGCGCTCCCGCCCGCCCTCCGTCTCGCTGCACACTTCAAACGTTTAGGAAAAGGAGGTTATTGCTGTACTTACAGAGCACCGTGGTGCCCAGCTCGCCCTGCAGCATCCAGGTGCCGCAGCGCACAAGGACATCGCTCAGACAGGAGCACCCAACGTGGGACCACATCAAACCACGCCAGGGGACCATACAGACACCCCCGTCTGTACCTCGCTCCCTGCATTTCATCTCATAAACTCGTTTTCTGATACAACTGCATCTCTTTCCATAACTTAGGAGTTTCTCGCTGGCTCCTGGCCACACGTCCTCCCTCGCCCCATGCCCTGGCAGGCTGCAGGTACCGCTGCCCAGCCACACCAAATTCCCCAGCAACGCCTGTTCTTACCCATCTGCAGCAGCAGCGCTCCTGGCCCCCTTCTTTTCACTTGTCCTCAACTTCCCTTTAATTTGCTTGCAGTCAAGGAGCACCTGCAGGACTGAAGAGAGACGTCAGTAACGGGGCAGGGCTGCCCACATCTCCACACCAAACACCAGCTTTGCTGTAGGAGGGGGATGCTGCGCACCCGGGTCACGTGAGGGCCACGGCGCAGGGGCAAATCCCGTCCCCAAACCTTCACTGGCTTCACCGAACACCTCCCAGCTCCACAGGACCTGCAGATTCCATCAGTACATCTGATGTGTGTGTGTGGGGGAAATCAATTAACATAGAACAGTATCAAAAATTTCAGAATAAGCAATAATTATTATCAAAATAATCAATAATACCACAATGTTTTGTCTAAAGACCAAGAGCACAGCTCCGTCCAGACCAGTGATTTCCTGTGCTCCCCTCATTACAGCACCGCTCCTGTGCTCTTTGCCTGGCTTGTGAGAATAACCCCTCTCATCTGGCCAAACAATTTCCTACATGGCACCGTAACAAGGTCACGGCTGATGTCCAGAATGTTCACATGCAGCTCTTTTCTTCTCTGAACCATGAATCTCATCACCAAATTCACCAAATCGATCCAGCCCTGATTTTCAGAGGTCCTCACTGCACATCTCCACATCTTCCTTTCCACCCCATTTTAGGAGCACTCACAGAACATTGGGTATGCAACGTAACATAGCTGGAGGGTCGCTCTCAGCTCAGCAGCGAAGGGCTGGACCCCGTACAGAGGCTACAGGGCTTCTAAAACATCCGACATACCTGCGAACAGCCCACCGGCCTCCAATTAGCGCTGCAGCCAATTAATGAAGTGCAGCACTTGGCTGAGCAAGCTCCAGGGAAGCCGATTCCTGTCCTGGTGCTCCTCGTCCTGCAGGCAGGTACTTGGGGTGAAGCTGACCCGAGCAGTGGGGGGGCTCTTCCTTCCATTAAAACCCACAGACAATCCCCAGATTCTCTTTGTAACGTCACATTTTCACAGCATTTCTCACCTCTGCACACCAGTGGGACTCACCGTGGCTCCTGGTGTAAGCCCGGTTAATGCAGACGCTCAAAGGACATCAAGCAAACACACAAAACGGGCTCTGCACTGCACCGAGTCTGAATTTGTTGTATATGGCACACGAATACGTGCAGCAACGAATCGCTCAACGCTGCTGCAGAGGAAGAGATGAAATAGTGCTATCAGCAATAGAAAGGGAGAAAGTTTCAGAGCTTGGAGCCATCCCATTTAAATTCAGGTCAAAGCCCCTGGCCGTCCTCCCTGCACGGAACGCCAGGGCAGGAAGAGCCGGCGGCAGCTCCAGAAGCAGTGACACACGCAGATACCGACACCTGCTAATACCCATGTGCCACCAGCAGCATTTTCCATACAGAACACGCTTTTAAAATGCTGTCTGATGGTGAATTCTCAGGAGATCTCAAGTCTATGGGAAAGGATCTCTGGCGGTGACTGCCCCCTAAGGTCTGCGGTTCCTGATCCAGACCCAGAAACCGCGCGTCGCCCGAGGCAGAGGGATGGTGGGAAGAGCAGGAATGAGCGCTAACGAAACCCTGCTCATCACTGCAGCTCTCAGGGTCGATGGTCGCAGACCCGGTACGGATCATCCCATCACACAAACCATCGACAGAGGCTGGGACCACGTCCGGGTCCAGCCGCCCCCTGGATCCCCTCTGAGAAGGGGTTTAGAGAGCAAGGGGTCCACTCTGAGCCTCGGGACTCAACGGCAGCGTCTGCTTTACATCCCTGTGTAAATCATCCTAAAAAGGTCAATTCTAACTCCATTTTCCTTTGTGTCTCCCATCTAGCAAGCAATACGAGTGAAGCTCATCAACTCTGCCAAGTCACTTTCACACGTTCATATTAAAATCAGTTTTGTTCGTCCCTTCGGTGGCGATTCTCTGAGCGACCTAAACCACTCCTTCCGTGGCAAACGGGAATATGGATTTTCTAGGGCTGAGAAATACTCAGAGGGGAAAAACTAGAAGTAATTCGCTTAAGTCACAACAAGGCTTTAAATAAGGGCAAGACGGAAGCCAAGGAGCTGGCGCAATGCTTCCCAATACTTACAAAGCTAAGAGACATCACTGTCTGCTGACTCGAGATCTCGTCCATCGCCAGTGATCGGGAGCCAGCTCCCATCCCAACACCGCGATCGACCAGAGCGCGCCACAGGTCCCCGTCACCACAAACCTCGGCCCCACGCCTGCGCCCGTGCTCAGGCACCCGCCGGGGCAGTGTCTGTAAGGGAAGACTTGGTTTCCACACCAGGAACCCCACACCACGAGGCCGCAGGAGTCACCGTGAGCAGACCTGGGCACGGGCAACACCCACAAACCCTGAACCGCACAGAAACGATTCCAGGCACTGATGAGCATTGATCAGATGCCTTTACATCCCCCTCCTGAGGCATTTTTCCCCAGCCATCAACACGGAATTTACACCACAGCGATAATGTCACGCTGTAGCAAACAAAATGTCATTCTCCAAGCAACGATGAACTGGTATTTGAAGTCTCCTGATACAAAGAAAATTAACAGCAAGCCCTGAAGGAGCAGAGGCCTCTGAGCTCCCTTCCCTGCGGAGAGGTGGGTTATGTCCAGTTCCACCGCCAGCAGCAAACTGGGGTTTAACTTCAGCAGATCCGCCCTTCAGGAGCAGTTTTGTGGTGACCACCAACGTGCACAGCCCCACACATCCCATCCACAGGAACCAGGCATGCCAAAAACGTCCGGAGAGCAACCGTGTGCCCCTCAAGAAACAGCTCCTTTTGAGAGTGACCTCCTAGGTGGCAAGTTACTACAAATCGAGCTGCGAGGTGTAGTTGCTACAAGACTGCAGCTAAACTACAGGCAGGAACACTTAACGCTAACAATATTAAACCCCAAACCTGCAATCCCAACAGGAAATTTACTCTGTAGAAAGGATCCAATTTTCCCTCGCGATACCCGTCGCGTTACAGCAGAGGAAAGAAGGTGGAGCTGTCAGCCGGGCCAAGCCGGGGTCACGCGTGGTGCTGCTGTGCTGCTGCAGAGCCCCCAGGCCCCGCGGCCCCGTGCAGCGCTGGCAGATGCGGCAGCACCCCTGGGACGGGCGCCCTCTCGCAGCAGCAGCAGCAGCTGGAGGCCACGCAAACACCCAGGGGCGTCTGCAGGGAGCGACTGAACCCAGCGTGACCGCGCACAGGCCCAGCTCTGACCCGGGGCCTTCTGCTCCCGGGGTGCTCCTGAGCACAGGATCAAGCACGGCCATCGTGTGACGGCTTCCGCTCGCTGACTTCCCCAGAAACCATCGCAAGCGAAGAGCGCCGCAGCCGTCCCCTGCTTTTTTCCGGCCGCGGCTCAACGCCCGCAGTGGTTCAGAATTTCTCGCTGCAAATTCCTTGTCAAATGAAGGCTTCTGCACTTTGAAACGCTTCAGCACATGCTCAGCTGGACGCCCGTAGCTGGCTGCGCTGACTCACACGGAGATAATCGCATGCTCAAAGACAGCGGCGGGGTCAAGGGTCCTTCTGGAGCAGCAGAGGCACTGCAGCCCTCGGTTATCCGTGCACTTGAACCCGTGCAGCTCAGGACGGCGTCACCCTGCCTGGGCACGGAGCTGTGCCCTGCTCCGCACACGTCCCCGGGCTGTGGAGGCTGCGGGGTGCTCAGGACAGCTGAAAACCACTCGGTTATCACTGCTGGAGCCCGCCTCCATCACCGTCCCCCATCTCTGCCACTGCAGCCTCGCTGGGGCTCAGGACACAACGCGCTCCGTCTTCTTTCTTCAACTCCAACCAACCAGCTCTGTACTGCAAGCCCACCCCACCAAACCCACCTCAGTTCTCGCTTTCTCACAGCCCCACAAACCACCCCACGGCTCCCTCAGACACTCCCAAATCTGAGGCCAAACGGCAGCGAGGGGAAAGCACGGGACACTGACAGCAAACATCTTTTGTGACAGCAAAACAGACGGGCATTCAGCTGCGGTCTCTGAAAGGAGCTGGGCAGCCAGCTCCCGTATGTTCCCTCGAAAATTGCAGCTAAATTAGGCCAGCTAATGCTGCACAGTTCACTGGACAGTATCAGCATGCTCATTCATATGCATAAATGCAGATTTTCATGTTTTCAGACCCTTCTCGAGGTCTGACTTGCAAAGTTGAGAGATTTTTCTTCTTTTTAATGCAGTTGTTCCTGTCACTGAAGAGCGACCCACGTGCGGGAAGGCACAGCTTCCAAACGGGCTCTTTTACTGCACTAAATAAGGCCAAATATGTAAAAATCCGAAGTTGTGGCTCTAAGACAAATCACTAAAAGATCCCTCACCTACTGGGAGCACGTTCTGCTGGAAAAAAGGAGCCATCCCACTCAGGCTGCAGTGATCCACTGGATTTAATAACTCTTTTTCCCCAAACTGCATCCAAACCCAGAGAACGACAGCACAAACCCAAGGTACCTTGGTGTCTTTTGTCCAAAAGTCTCTTCTGAACGTTTATTTCAGAATGGCCCACACTAAGCCAAAGCAAGAGAGCATTTTAAAGTAATGCATTATCATTTCTTCAAAAGGAAAAGTCAGGCCCGATGCTTTGAAACTGAACACAGTCACGGACGGGAACATTTGGAGCTTTATCAGACAGCCTCTACGAACAGCAAACACTCAGTTTCAAAGAAAATGTGCACTTTATACACAATTAAAATGAAAACGAAGAAACAGCAACAGAAACAGCTCCATGACTTTGCATTTTCGGAAGGAGTTCAGTGCTGGGGTTGGAAGGTGCTACACAGCGCTCACTACCGGGGTACGCACTGGGGGACAGAGCTCACAGGACCGAGCTGGGACGGCAGCTTCACTCGTTAACTGGGAAGGGGCCGATACCAACAGCGGGTGTAGCAGATGCCACGAACCCGCTGTATTTTGAGCCATTAATAAGAAATGGCTGCGGTTCGTGTGGGGAGCAGCGAGGGCAAAGGATTTTCACTGCTCCGACCCCACCGCAAAGGGTTGGGAGCAACAGAGATCACCCTTAGGTGGGCATGAGGAGGGGACCGCAGCCACGCGTCCTGATTCTCGCCAGGCTCCCCATGTCTTTCCCCAGCACCTCCCACAACAACACGTCCTCCCCCGGCCTCTCCACCGCACCCCCAGCTTTCCACCTTCAGGCAGCGCGCTTCCCTTCAGACTCCTGTTTAATTAGAGGAGCGCTATTAATGAACTCGCTCTCACCCCTCGCAGCTGCAGGCCCATCTCGCTGGCCAGCTGCCCCTGCTGGCAACTGCGCTCAAGCTTTTAAAAACCGCTGTACTCTTACAGGGTCACTTACACTTCCTTACAACATCACCCTGCGACTTCTCTGCATGAAACACGGAGGCTGCTCCTCTCCTGGGGCCAGCGGTCGCTGCTGAACAAAAAGCCAGGGATTAGGTTTGCTTCCAAACGGCCCTGGGGGAGCTGGGCTGGAGCAGCTCCCACTGCGCCCTGGGCCGGCTCCCGGCACGCTAAAGCACAGCGCTGGCGTCCCAAACAGACCACGAGCACTTCACTAGAACACCTATTTTCAGCGAGTGCTCGGGTAGAGGATAACCACGAGCGTGTGCTCACAGCCCCTTAGTTTAAATTCAGTGTAAAGCCTACATGTGGGACAGGAATGGAGCGCGGGTTTGGCCGTGCCCTCCGCAGAGCCTCGCGTCCCCATCCTGGTCCTGAGCAGGCTGCAGTGAGGGCACTGGGGACTGAGGTAGCCTCGAAGCCCGCTCGAAACAGGCCCTCAAAATACACGAAACGCATAAAACCCTCACAAAACCAGAGAGCGTAGCAAGGTCCCGAATACATTATAAATAGTAGCAAAAAGCATACACATTTATCAGCATCTCTCAAACATGAATGCGCGCCCTTGCCAAAAAGACACCACCAAAGGCAGTAAACACCGCATCCTCCTTTTTCTAATTATAAATTCAAGTTTAATGCCAAAACCGCAGAATGCCAAATCTGACTGGTCTCTCAAGCAGAAATCTAAATTATACACATTGCTCTGTCTGATCTGAATTCCTCGGACATAATGGAAGGAAGAGGGCTCTGGAATAAGGCAATATCATTGATATTCGGGAAGGGCTTTGTGAAAACTCTCACAGACAGCTCGTGCGTCCTGGCGGGGGGAGCAAGGCTCTTCCTTGAGCGTAACGCGCGGAGAAACCAAATTACCATGACTCCATCCAAGCAGATTACTTTGGAAAGGACATAAATTTTATCCAAAAGATACCGCAACAACTTGGTGCCCTTGGGGAGCGGGGCGTTACGCAACGACAGACCTCAAAACCACCTCTTTCCACAGCCATCACATCAATACGTGGAGTTACTGAACCCAGCCATTCCTGTTCACTGGTTTTTGGGTGTTGTACAAGAGTCTGAAGTCTCTCTTCCCTCCTGTTGCACAAAGCCTGCAGGGAGGTCTGAGCCTTCCCCGCGCCACGGCCGGCACTCGCGCTCTCACACAGCGCATTTTTCCTCTGAGTAATTTTCCATGGGGTGAAAAAGCCTGTGGTTGTTCTTCTGCAGCACGCAGTGCCACTTCCATTTCATAAGTAGCACATCAGTTTAGTAAAAGACAGTGTCAAGAGCACCATTAACAGATGTTTCCCAAAGCTTTCACGGCTCTGCCGCGCAGGGACTGGCACCCGCAGGCTCCTCTGTGCTGTCTGCACGTTCAAGGCACTTTTGAAACGCAGCATAGGAGATTTTACGTTTGAAACAAGGAAGAACGACGACGACACTGCCAACCACGGTAATGAAACCAGCAAAACGCCAACAGCCACCCACTGCTTTCTCCTCGGTCATATAAAAAAGTGGAACGCCAGAGATCCAGTGTACAAATACAAAAAATTGTGCATAATAAATGTACTACAGTACTGTACATACAGCATAAACCGTTCAATTCGAATGATTTAAATAGACCTATTTGTCTCCTGACTCGGAAGACAGAAGAATAAAGTTCTATAATCCTAGAATATGTGTATAAACCCTTTCTGAGAGGTTGAATCACTAGCCAACGGTATCCCTGAAAAGAAGCAGAGTCAAATATTTACTTAATGGAAGCCATTATTCACGGGGTTGCTGGTAATGATAAACTAGGAGCAAAAACACAGAGTACAAACTCAGCCACCATTAAATCCAGACAGAGTTCTTCCCGTCTCCTGACTTGCTACTGGCACTGCTTTTGTTTGAGCCTCCTTTGGACTTCTTCTCTCTGGAGCCGCCGGGGTTGTTTTGGTTGTTGTAAGCCTGGATGGCGAGGTCCAGGCGCTCCTGAGCCACTTTGATTTCCCTCTGCAGGTTCTCCAGGTCGGCAGGAATGTTTTCCTCGTTGCTGCCGTACTGCTGTTCCTGAGCGATGTTGGCTTTGTTCTGCTTGTAGGCCATCTTGGCGTTGGACAGTTCAGTGTATTGGATCTGCTCTGGCTTGACCGCGATGTTGTAGCCAGGAGGAGCGGACGGCGTGTTCCAAGTGAAGGGGTAGTTGTAGGTACCGGCGTCCTCCAGCTCCTTTCTCTTGTTGTTCAGCGTGTCCCGGATCGTGCCAAATCCCAAATGGAGCATCTCCCAGACATTCAAAAGCAAACACATGCAGCTCACCCCGTACATTATGAGCAGGAAAATGGTCTTTTCGGTCGGCCTCGAAATGAAACAATCTATTTTGTGGGGGCACGGCTTCCTGCTGCACACAAATATGGGGCTGACCTCAAAGCCGTACAACAAGTACTGGCCCACGAGGAAGCCGATCTCAAACGCAGCCCTCGCCAGGAGCTGCAGCACGTAGATTTTCATGAGTCCGTCCTCACGGATTCGCCGCCTGCCGTCGTGCTTGGCTTTGGCAGGGGGCTGCTGCTCTTTGTTCTCCCGCTCGCTTTCCAGCTCTATTTCGGGGTACATCATCGGGTCCTCCTCGTGGTCGTCCTCAGCTTCCTCTAAGCCCCGGTGCTGTTTCCAGCGCGTGGAAAAGCTTTTGCTTCTGATTCTTCTGTCGGCTTCGCTGTGTTCCACCATCCGGGCAATCTTGTGAATTGCATAGCCCAAATACATCACAGACGGGGTGGCGATGAGAATGATCTGGAAGACCCAGAACCTGACGTGCGAGAGGGGAGCGAAAGCATCGTAACACACGTTCTCGCAGCCCGGCTGCTCCGTGTTGCAGACAAACTTGCTCTGTTCATCGTAATAGATGGATTCTCCTCCCACGGCAGTTAGGACGATCCGAAATACAATCAACACTGACAGCCAGATCTTGCCAACAAAGGTCGAGTGATTGTGGATCTCCTCTAACAGACGGGTCAGAAAGCTCCAACTCATGGTGGTCAAATAATTTTATCTAAAAAAACAAGCAAAACCCCCAAACACTTATGAGTTTGTCAGCTTGAGCCTGAACGGGGCAAACACTCAACCAAGAGAGTCAGAAAGCTCCAGAATCAACCGGCACACACCGCACTTGTAGCATCACCTGCTATCGAGAAACTCCGGCTGCCAGAAGCTGCTTGAAGATCCTACGTCTCCTCCACAGGCTCTTGAGAAGTCTGCTACAAGAGAAAGCAGTGGTTAACTGGCACTTCTCAAACAAAACGTGCTCCCACAGCCGTTCCTCAGCAGGAGAGAGAGACGAGGCTGCTCCATCTTTCAAATGTTAATAAAAACATTTACACTTCAGGCTGAAATCTCCAAAACACAGCGGACTGAAAGCGAAGCTCCCAAGAGATTTTATGGGCGCTGCTGGCGACGTCCCAGCGCCGTCAGGCAGATTTATTTTAACTGCACATTGGTGCCCAAGCTCTGCTAAAACCTGAGCTGGCGACCTCGGCGCCGACCACAGCCCAGGGAGAGAAACGATCTCTGCGCAGGGCGATGCCGGCTGCCCCGAGACAGCAATGAACCAGCCCAGACCCCAGACACCAGCAGCCGCTGTGATCTTTGATTTAGAGGCAGGATGAGCCGAGTGCTGCCCCATGGGTCGAGTCTAGAGACAGGGTTTGACTGCAGGAACATCCCACTCTTAACCTGATTCTCAAACTATCCCATGCATTTGGGCTCTCTCCCCTGGGGAGGCTGAAAATCTCCCTTCCAGGGCCAGAAAAGACCTCAGTGTGGGGTTTGTAGCATTTTCTGGGAGAGCAGACAGTCTAGTTGAAAAAAGT
Organism: Mesitornis unicolor; assembly: GCF_000695765.1. Lineage (NCBI taxonomy): Eukaryota > Metazoa > Chordata > Aves > Mesitornithiformes > Mesitornithidae > Mesitornis > Mesitornis unicolor. The sequence goes on from NW_010190347.1 coordinate 15,331, forward strand.
TATCTATCAACAATTTGAGAGAAGGCATTACATAGAAAGCGATCTAAATGTGCAATCCTGTCAGTAAAAAAGCCACCAGTGGAAAGTCAGGGCTGGCAACGCTGTGAAGCATTACAGTGACAAAACCCAGCAACAACACAGGCCCACCCGGAGCTCTAGGTAGTAAATCTGGTAGAAAACTGAGCACAGGAAGAGCTGTTGGCGCTCGTTACAGCACCGGGGTGGGACATCCTCCAGTCCTCTGATGATGCCAAACATTCCTCATAGAAATTTCCACATCAGAACATTTGGTGACAGATCCTAAACCCAGAGTTGGGCAAATCTCGGGCACTCTGATCTTAAAAGTGATTGATTCTTAACCTGGAGAAATTCCAGGAAACTGGAGGAAAACCAGCATTTGCAATTATCCAGCTCCTCCCACACAACCACAGAGTTGTTCACAGGCAAAATAATGAAATTTGAGGGGATGCAATCAATACAGAATTAAAGGACAGAAATGTAATCCCCTTCTGGTGAAATTCAATGTTTCATTGAAGAGGCACCAGCACAGACATAATGCGGAGGGGCCGCGCAGGGCATTTGATTTATGACTTCATGACAGTGTGAGAAAAAAAATAGCGCACGAGAGTATTAAAAAAGCCCACATTAAGTGGATTAAAAGCAACAAGGATCCTGACAAATGATTCCCGCGTTAGAAGGAAGAGCAATGGGATGTAATTGCAGCAAGCTCTGCATGGGCAGCCAGGCTGTGCGGTCCCCAGACCCCCCCAGAAAGCAGCTGTGGACAAGACCTGAAGTTTTCAGGCTGGCAATTACAGATGAGGGTTCCCGGTGGTGCAGACAAGCACAGCCTGCTCCAGAGGCCGAGCCCGCTGCAGCAAAACCACCGCTGACACAAAGACACGCGGGTACGCAAAGGACCAGTGGTCTTTATGGAAGGAGAGGGGAGTTACGGCGACATCCGTTCACAGGGAAGGGACAAGGTTCTCCGCGAGAGCCGGCGACGCAGCAGAGACAAGGAACGCAGAAGCGGGGAGGGCGACCTTACCTCCTTGTCAGCAAGAGAGCACTCAGTGCCTGCGTCTGCATCCTTCACAAGTTGCTTACACATCAGAGAGTGGGTCTGTTAGTCTCGAAACCAGGTGAAGAACAGGGAAGATGCCTGAAAGTGAGAGATTTAGAGAGTTCAGTTTGTTAGCTGGGACATGTGGGAAGAAAACAAAGGATCACTGGTGAATCACACAATCTAGTGGCTGCTGTGCACACCATCAGTCCGAGGGTTACCATCACAGCTCTTCTTTCTGCACAACCACGCTACCATTACACCGCAGACAGAGTGGCTGAAACGAGTTTTTAACAGGAAAAAAGGCCAGAGGGCTCCGGTCCCAGCGCAGCACCTCACTGCAGGGGGTGGCGTCACGCTCTGAACCCCCATTTCAATAAGGCACCCGAGTCTGGCCCTGCAACCCCGAGTTCTGCACCAGTGGGATGAGTGATGGTGCTTCAGACGCTCACACGTTCAGCATTTTCCAGGGGCTCGCTGTGATTAGGAGTCAAAATGGGGGCAGAGCGAGTCTGGGGGTGCTCTGTGTGCCTGGAGACCCCAGCATGCTGGGCAGCAAAGTGAACCCCACATCTAGAACTGAGGAAAGAGCCATAACGCTCACGTTCGCACCGAGCTGCGCTGCCAAACATGAGTGCCAGAGGGACACACGCACCGCGAGCTGGCAATTAAAAATGAGACAAAGCTCAAGCGAGTTCAACAAGGGGTTAATTTCCACTCACTGAAAATGTCAGAGCCCAGCTCTTTTCCAAAATAAATTAATTGAGTAAATTCAAAACTAATTAAATACTGTTGCCAAGGTAAATTCCGAACAAAAGCAGGAACCAGTCTTTAAATTTTCAGATACTGCCAATGCTTTTCATCAGCTGCTAACAACAGAGAAGTTTTAAACTAGTGCTGGTTACAGTAAGAGAGGGGACGCTGAATCTTTACTTTGAGCTGAGCTGCTAATAAACTCTTCTGAGGTGTTTATCAGCTTTTCACAGCGTGTTTTCACCTGCACATCCCAAACCCGTGGCTGTTATCAGCTTTCCACAGTGTTTTCTACCTGCAGACCCCGTGCCCATGGCTGGGTGTGGGGTACCTGGCCAGCAAGGCGGCCCCCTGACCACCACGGGAGGGCACGGGGCATCCAGATCCTGCTTCAGGAGAAAGCCGGGGCTCACGCCCTGGATTCCAGGGGTTCTAGACGTGAACAGCGTGACACATCTACCCATGGACACTGACCACACGCACGTGCATGTCCAGGTTAACCACGGCCTTCGGGCGCGGAGGACGGCGTTACCAGCCATGTGTTTAATAACCAAGGCTTCTGTCATTGGAGAGCTCTGGCTGCGATGCGAAGTTGCCGAGGAGCTCTGATTCTCTTCAGCAAGAAAATGTCACTTATTCTAAATTTAGTTTCAGTCCAGAGCAGAGCTACTCACACAAATATGGAAGAATCCACCAGCAGGCAAAGAACTCCTTTAAGAAAATATTTTGGTTCAAGTGAAACGACCTGTCACTAAACCTGTCTTTAACTGGAAATGCTCAGCCCGTCCAAACTAAACACAATACAAAAGCAAGAATTTCCAGGCATCTGAAGTGCGGCATGCTTCAGTTCTGCGAGACCGGCCAAGGTCAGAGACCACACGGTTCTGCCTTTACAACGCACGCTGCAGGACCCTGATGGCAGTAACCTTCACCTAACGTACACTCAGCGTCTCCCGGATCTGTTGTTCTGGCAACATTTAACTCAATAATTTTCCATTGTTTGAAATAAAAGTCTATGGACACTGACACGCATCTGTAAAAGGCAGAATGTCAGCAATTTCAGCTAATTTAAGTCATGCCAGAAAGCGCCTTTGAGAGAGACTTTCATCCCGTGTATCTGTCACGGGCTCATTCCAGCACCTCCAGCAGAGGAGGCTCCGAGAGCAGCGGGACCTACGCTGCAAATACCACACGCTTATCTCTGACAGCAAGCTGCCTGCTGCGCGTTCAGGTTTCGCAGACGCCGACATCCAGAAAGAGTGAAGAAGAATCTGGAGTAGGTACGTGGGGAAAAAGAAACCAGTTCAAGTGAAGAGATGCGCTGCAGGAACTCTGCTGAATTATTTTAGAACAGCTACGGCTCCCACGCAGGCAGTGAACCCCTCGTGTGTGCAGCTTCCCCTCTCCAGCCCGGGTGCGGGTTTGAATATGCATTTCAACATGGGATTCATTTCACCTTGTTTCAGCTTTTTCATCGAACCGCCGGTCAGGGAGGGAAGGACTGCACCTTGGAGGAGCAGCAGCCTTAAAACCCTGCCTTGGGATGAGGCAGTGGAAGCGTGGCAAGGATGGGCAGGGGACAGGACAAACAGGCAGTCAGCACCACGGTCACTCTGCTGAAACGCTCCCAGCAACACCTCCGTGTCCCCGCGGTGCACAGCACCTCACGCAACAGGCGAGTTCTAGGAACAGGCTTGCTGCAGGCTGCCGAATCCCAAACGCCCTGGGAAGGTACAACATCAGGACTCGTTTCACGCCACTCCATCAGCGGCACAGCGGGACCGAGCACCCCCTCAGCAAGTTTGTGGATGACACCACGCTGAGGGGCACAACTGATCCCTTGAGAGAAGGGAAGAGCTCCCAAGGGATCTGGACAGGCCGGAGGAATGGGAAACTCATGGGGTTCAACAAGGCCAAGCGCAAGGTCCTGCTCTGGGGCAACCTCCAACATCAGCACAGACAGGGGGTGACGGATGGGGAGCAGCCCTGCAGAGGAGGACGTGGGGACACTGGAGGTTGGGCAGCAGGGAGAGGGAGGGGATTCTCTGGGGTCCTCAGCACAACAACGACATGGACCAGACATGGAGCTGTTGGAGTGGGTCCTGAGGAGGCCACCAGAATGGTCTGAGGGCTGGAACACCTCTGCTGTGGAGAGAGGCTGAGCTGGGGCTGTCCAGCCTGGAGAGGAGAAGGCTCTGGGGAGACTGTCAGTGTATGAAAAGGGCTTGTATGAGAAATGGGGACTTTACCAGGGCCTGCAGTGGCGGGACAAGGGGCAATGGTTTTAAAGTGGCAGAGGGCAGGTTTAGATGAGACATGAGGAAGAAATGTTTTACCATGAGGTGGTGAGGCCCTGGCCCAGGGTGCCCAGAGAAGCTGTGGGTGCCCCCTCCGTGGCAGTGCCCCAGGCCAGGTTGGACGGGGCTGGGAGCAGCCTGGGCTGGGGGAGCTGTGACCCCATGGGGGTTGGACTGGGGGGCTGTGAGGTCCCTTCAACCCAAACCAGGCTGTGACTCCATGACTTCACATCCAACGCACCCCTCCCAGCCCTGCTCACCCCATTGCAGCCTCCTGGCTAAACCCAGCCCGGGCAGGGGCTTCAGCTCCCAGCCCGGTTCCCCTGGCACGGAGCAGTGCAGCAGCACACTGCAGCCCGGGACCCTGCTCCCAGAGGGGAACACGGCGCAGGAGCCAAAAAGGGAATGTATTTACAGGAAGACCCTCCCGTGTCATGCTAATGAAATCTGATTAATTTATTAACGATATCTTTGTTTTGTTTTGTTTTGCTTTTAAGTGGTTTAAAAAGATGTGTGCTAAGCAGAAAAAAAAATTTCAAGAATAAATGCATAGCGATTCTGTTGATAATCTGAAGAGGTTTCATGTTGCATGAAAGTAAAATTGGGCCCACAGGCTAATTAAAATAGGATCTGAATTAGGATGAATGAATAATTCACATTATTCATTCAGATCTCATTTACATTGAAATGTAAGAAACTGCATAATTTACAATTACTTTTGAGGAAGCACAGGGGTTCCTCCTCTTCTTTTATTTGTTAACCTGGAAAATGAGCAAGACTTTCCTGTTTGAGAAGGGCAAGGAGCACCACTGCCACCACCATCACTCCTGCAGGGATCAATCACCAGCAGCTTTAGTCTTGTGTTTTTCTAAAGTACTTACAGCACCGTGCAGCTGGAAAAGAGCAAGAAAACGACCGCACCGGATTTTATTTTCTAAGATTAATATTATAGAGCATCTGGGAGTGAAAAGGCTGGGACTTTTCAATAAATACTCGGTCATTTGGCACGTCTCACGTGGCAAAAAGCAGAGAACGGTCTTGAAAAAGCCACAGCGTCAATGTCAATTTGGAAATAACTTCTGAACGGTGCCTTCAAATCCCAGGCATGATAACAAGGCTCCGCAGATCCCCAGACCAATCCTCCCGAGCCTAAAAACCCCTCGTCGGATGATGAGACCGCAGAGCCTATGGGATATAAATAGAACACTAAAATATGGGTAAGAGGTAGAGATATAATAAGATTCTTGCGCTGTCAAAAAAATAAAGATGTCAAATACGTGTATTTTTAAAACCCAACACATATACACCCACCCGAGCACCCAGCTTAGAGACGAACTGGAATCTGCAGCTAAGACACGAACCTCCGGCAGTCTCAGCGTGCCCTCTAGGTAACGCTAACATGGGAAGCCAAGTGACAATTTTAGCAACGCTCCCCGCAGTGACACAATTCAGATGAAATCGCAGCGTGTTTCGTGCTGGCCCAAACTGGCATTTACTTCACCTACTCCTCCAGCAGCGGCGTCTCCAGGGCAGGCGAGATCCCGGCTCGTCGGGGCAGCCCGTGGACGCTGCGCTGCGGCACGAGGGCACGGGGAGCTGCGAGCCCGACCCAAGCTCATCTCAGAGCAGAGGCCTGGGGAGACAGCAGGCTTTGCCAAAACAGAGGCTGAGCTGTGGAGCCTCCTGGTATCCTGTGAGATTTTTGGAAACCCATTTTGGGGTCTGTGTCAGTCTGTCCCCCTTCGTACACACTCAGCGTTCAGTGTCCCTTCCAAGGTGGATGAGCTCTATGCTACAGTGAGATCCCAAATTAGACTCAAGACAGTTGTCAGATGCTCAGCAAACCTGAGCAAGCTGCTCATCAGATCCGTCCTACAGACTCGAGGTATCAGGAAACAGAAGCAAGCCCCAGGTGATGCCTGCACTCTGGTGATGTGAGATGTAATAATGGAGAAAATAAACCGGTCAGCGCATTGCACGGCGAGACACAGCGCGCTGCTTGACAGCCTTGCACCGAAACACTCGGTCCTCAGGGCATTGAGCCACGGTCAAACCCACGCGGCATCGCGCCAAGCCTGGGTCGCACGGCACGGTTACTGG
>NW_010190347.1:21709-24516 GCF_000695765.1 Mesitornis unicolor
TGGGGACCAGCAACAACCCAGCCACGAGGAGCTGCTGTGCTGGAGCTCAAAACAACCCGGGAGCCAGCTCTGCCCGAGCTCTCCAGAGCATTCCCTCTTGCCCACCTCTCTTTGCCAGCATTTCTCTACAATATGATTGAACCCTCCTCAGCCCAGGTGGTTCTGAGTAGCTCCTACCCAACTGGCCTCATGCAGCACTGGCAGCTCTGGCCTCAGCATTGCTCCACTTCTTCCTCGCTGTGTAGGAGCTGGTAACCTACAGCAAAACTCATTCCCTGTCTTTAGCTGGACACTGAAAACAAGCAATGATGGGGTAGGTAAAAGGGTTTGTTTTTCTTTTTTTGCAAAGAGTTTGCATCTGAAGCTCATCCCAGAGAGAGCTCCCACCACTGCTGTTCTGAGATGAAGGCCAAGTGTTTAACCAGCACCCGAGCTCCTGGATTGCCAGCCCAGGCTGTCTGCAGACAGCGTGCCCAGATCAGGAGGGTACCCTCAAGACTGTTCCTGCCAACAGCAATGACCACCAGACTGGTGAGCAGGGTCTCAGGATGGAGTCAGGACCACAAAACACTCCCGACTGTCAATCCCCGCTCTGCCGCACCAAGCGGATCCCGCGGGGGCTCCTCCAGGAGGTGATCCCCTCCAGCACTCATCTCCCAAACACCAACAAGTCCTCCCCAGGAGCTGCTCCCAAACGAGACATCCACTCGGTAGGACACCACGCACTCCTGAGCTCATGGATACCAAACCCTGGTGCAGACACTCGACGCGTTACCGGTTGCCAAAATACTTCAGAGATCAAACGCAGCAGATGCACAGCAAGTCCAATGCTGCGACAGCTTTTTTGGACATGATAGAACCACCCATTTACTTCAGCCATTTATATTTTGAAGATGTTTAACCTCTAGGTTCCCTTGTACCCATATGCATTACCCTAAGAAGTGTGTAGTTTTCCACCAACTGATAGTTCAAACTACCAATTTTATGTCCCATTTTCAGTCCCAACTGGGGCAGGCTGGCAGGTCCACGTCCAGCCAGGCTTTAAACACCTCTGAGGATGGAGACTCCACCAGCTCTGGGGACCTGTTCCTACGTCTGACCTTTCCTTATATTTAAGTGGAATTTCCTGTGTTTCAGTCCATGCCCATCACCAGTCCCTGGGTACCACTGAGGAGAGCCTAGGACGACAGCAGCAGAGCAATTTTTCCTGTAGGAATGAAGGTAACAGAGGGGGGACAAGTTACAGGGACCCGAAACACCTAAGATCCTTCCTGTGCACAGTGCAGGACCGCCCAAAAAACCACGGGCTGCTGCTGCGTAGTCACCCCCAACACACCCTGCACGCTCCATGGCACCAGCACATGTAAACACAATACATCAGTCAAATATTACAAATTCTGTGCTGCAGCAAGAAAAGGAGGAAAAAACCCATTTTCCCAGACAGACAGACCCTAAACGTCTCCAGTCCAAATGGAAGGAGGCACAAGGATCGTTGCGTGCTGTGCCCACAGCAAAGCACCGAGGGACACGTGCTGCTGGAGAGCAGCAGCCCCTGCGTGGGCCACTGCACTCGTGCTCTTACCTGGGTGTCTCCGTCCCTCTGCAGTGAGGTCTGAGAAGGGCCATCCCCGCTCGCAGACCGCTCCGGTCAGGCAGCAGAGAGACTTCCCAGCCTTGATGTGATTAGTGATTCGAATAACCACAACACCCCTTTAACTACTCCTGATTCCACCACAGCCAACAGCACCGCCGCGTTTCCCCAGCGGGCTCCTCCTATGTGCTCAGAGGGATGAGTGTCAAAAGAAAATTACACTCTCGAGGCAGCTGACCCAAATATCACTCTCACGGCCATTTCGGGAAAGGAGAGAGAAGCCAAAAGAGAGCAATTCTGTCGGCTCCTGTACGTCAAAAGGTTCTCACTCGGCTGAGCCGGATTCAATCGAATGGGGATGAACACCTAATTCATGCACCACCATATTATGACAGTCAGAAGAAACTACGATAACGTTTGCTTCATAGATAAGCCTCAAAACCAGGCACGAATGGCTTGTAAATAAAATAGACACCACGTCTGCCGCAACCTCTCCAGTCACCCACTCCGCAACACGTAGGGATGGCAGATGTTTCATTGTGGCTCGAATTTAAGGATTTTCCTTTCCCAGCTCTGTCATCTGGTCTAGCACGAGATGCTGCCTCACCTACAACCGCACCAAATTAATCCAACGCTTCCTTCCACAGCAGCTTTGCGACTGAGCTGTGCAGAGATCTGCAGGAGGCAGGCGAGGACGTCGCAAACCCTCGCCACCAACTGCTCCACAGGACACCAGCACTGGTAACCGCTCTGCTCAACTGCTCAGGGCTCCCTGCTCACCGAGACGTGGGGGATCGGGGAGCTCTGCAGGCCTCCGTGACTGCAACACCTCCATGCATCCCCTCAGAAGGGCACCAAGCGCGGGAGGATGGCCTCAGAAGGCCACCTTCTCACCACCGCTTACCTGGACATCACAGCAACCCATGAGGATGGTGCTGGGAACACCAGGGACAGAACCACGGCGTCTCAGCACCAAACCGCTCCTGCTGCTCCCAGGGCACCGTGCGGACAGCGAGGGCTCCGCTGCACCAAGAGAGCAGCCAACGCACAGCTCCCAACAAGCTCGCGTGCTCTCCTGCCAAACGCTGCTTCGGCTTCTCTCAAGTGCTGCGGAAGTGCAGAAACAATTGAAGAGTTCGGTCTCAGCACATGGGCTTTAAGAACGATTTGTTTTGAGAAAAGCAGCGTAGTAAATCAGGGCGAACTGCTAGGCTGG